>NW_028258300.1:764338-917206 GCF_053883595.1 Heterocephalus glaber
TCAATTTCTTTGACTTTATATTATGATAGGTGAAAATTTAGGTTTTGTCTTGCAGTGATTGGGATTGAGTCTTGGGAGTTCATCTCTAGCCCTTTTTAAAATTTTTATTTTGAGCCGGAGATTTAGCTTAGTGGTGCCAATGCCTGCCTTGAAAGCACAAAGTCCTGAGTTCTATCCCCAGTACCAAAAAAAATTTTTTTAATTTTGAGACAGGGTCTTTCTAACTTGTCTAGGTTGGCCTCAAACTTATCATTCTCTTGCCTTAGCCTCTTTGGTGGATTAACTAATGGTCAACTGGGAATGCCCAGCTGAACTGAGTCAGCGTGGTCTAGATGTGGAAGATCCACCTGAGGATTGTTGCCAATAGCATAAAAAGAGAACTGGAGGGGAAGATCGTTGGCTGTTGATTTTCTTAGAGAAGCTTGCAGAGGGTGGTTTTCCTGATGTGAACTTGGCTGGTCTCATTGGAGGAGTTCGGGATCTCACTGTCGCTGGGAATGGCTGCTGTTCTCATCAGGGAGCTCTGATCTTTGTCATAAGCATCACTTCCTGGCTCCAGTGCAGATCCCTCAGCCTGGTGGCACAGATCCTTTATCCCACTGGCGAAGCCTTTCTAGCTTCCACCACTGGCTTTGGGGCCTCCCCAGGGCAGATCCTTAATTCGGACAAGCTTGAGACACTGTCGTGGGCTCTAGGCCACTGGCTGGACTCATGGAGGACAGTGCCTTGGACTCTATGCCTTCAGCTGGACTTGTGAGGGACATTGCTGTGGGATCCAGGCCCTTGGCTGGATTCTTTGGGTCTTTAGTGCAAGGCTAGATCTCATGTACTCCTCTGCATTTGACTTTATGGGTGACTATTATAAAATAATCCCATAAATTATGTGTCCTGTATTAAATTTATTTCTGTTGCAACCCCTGACTATAGTAGCCTTCTAAGTAGCTTTTGTTACAGGCATGCACCCCTGGGAATGGAAAAATTTAGACTTTAAAAATTTTTTTGGGGGGGGGTACCAGGGATCGAACTCAGGACCTTGCACTTTCGAGGCTGGTAGTGGAACCACTGAGCTAAATCCCTGGCCCCCTAGACTTTTTTTTTTCAGACAAGTTCTCACTATGTAGCCCAGGCTGGCCTTGAACTCATGGCAATCATCTTGCCTCAGCCTCCTGAGTGCTGGGATTACAGATGTGCACCACCATGCCTGGCTAAAAATTTAGATTTCATAAACCAATACCCACTTCCTCCTCCTACAAGTTTTCCTTCCTCTCATCCTCTCGATTTTTTTTTTTTTTTGGTTACCGGAGATTGAACTCGGGTCCTTGCACTTGCGAGGCAGGCAGTGGAACCACTGAGCTAAATCGCTGGCCCTCATCCTCTCGATTTTGAAATCAATCTTGATAGTTGATTATTATGCCTATATAAATGTTTTGTTTGTTTGTTTGTTTTTTTGGTACCAGGGATGGAACTCAGGACCTTGAGGCTGTGAGGAAGACATGGCACCACTGAGTTAAATCCCCAGCCATGCCTATATAAATGTTTAGTAATGAAATAAGTAAAATTATCTCATTTTCTTATATAACTTCTCCATCAGAAATTAATAATAACCTCTTTTTCATTGGCTGGGTATTTTTTTTTAGTTGTGTAAAACTAGAAAATCTCAAATATACACGAAAAACAGAAAACAGTAACTTTCATATATAGTTGTCACATTTTATAATTATTAACATTTCAGCATGATTGATTTCTTCAAATTTTTTTGGTACTGGGGATTGAACTCAGGACCTTGGGTTTGCGAAGCAGGCGAGGGGCCACTGAGCTAAATCCCCGGCCCTTAAATTTTTTGCTAAAATATTTTAAGGTAAGTCTAAGACATGACATTTCATCTCTAAGTATTTTATCCATCTTTAAATATAGGATTTTTTTACATAACTACAAAATTATTATCATACTAATATCAAAAACATTGCCTTAAGCTGGGTGTGATAGCACATGCTTATAATTCCAGCACTCGGGGAGGCTGAGCTGGGAGGATTGTAGTGAGTTCTAGACCAGCCTGGGCTACACAGTAAGTTCAAGGCCAGCCTTAATTACATAGTGAGACTCTGTTACAAAACAAAACAAATGCTTTAATACCTAATCCTTATTCAAATTTCCCCAATTATCCCCCAAATGTATTTTTATTATTAGTTTATTCATATTAGAATTAAGTACAGTAAGTCCCCGACTTACGAACATTCAAGTTGTGAACTTTCACAGGTGTACTGTATAAGACTCACTTTGTCAGCTTACGAATGAATCTGGCTTACGAATGAATCCGACTTACAAAAAATTCTTCCAGAACAGAACTCATTCATAAGTCATGGACTTCCTGTCTCTTTTAATCTTGAACCATTTTTTTCTCCTATACACACAATTTTTTTTTCAGGTCAGTTGTCCTGTAAATGTCCTAACGTTTCTAAACTTTGTCATCTTGCCTCATGTAATTATATCCTCTGTCTTCTACTTCCTGCAGACTGGAAACCAGAGTTAAAGGCTTGATCACATTCAGGGTTTGAGGCCTTCACTTAGCGGATGATGACCTTGGCTGTGTTTTGTTACTTATGAATAATAAATCATTTGAAATTGCAGGAGCTGGGGCTGCTGAGTGGCAGACCTCAACAGAGCGACCAGGGGAGAGTGGGCCTTTGCCAGCATCCACAGACCTTTTTTTGGGGGGCCACTCAGCTTCTCCAAAGATGAATCCTTCATGTCCTAGTTGGGTTCACACTCTTAGTCGCTGTCATTAGTAGTGAAGCACAGGAAGAAGGCTGGAGTTCCTGCTGCTGGATATGCAGGCTTCCACTTCAACGCTCTGACTCAGCCCCATGTCTCACTCCATTTCCCCTGCTCTCTTGGGTCCTGAGCCTCAATACTGTACTCAAGGTACCTCATCATCTCCTGTGGCCATGGCAGTCTGTGGGGAAGGAGTGGTTACCTAGCTTCAAAAGGTAGGAGAAGGCATCTAGAGTCCAGCCACTCTGTAGGTACTCAACTAATCACCCTTCTTTTCTGGCCCATGTCTCACACTTTGGACAAGTTCTAGTGTTTTCCTTCAAGTTCAAGACCTTCATGGGGTTCTATGTAAACTGGCTTGCTGACACTTTCCTTGGCAGGCTCTTAGGTTACAACCTAGTCCATTCAGCTTTAGAAGTTCTTGGTTTCCCTCTGTCGTAATATATATTAATCTCACCAGACTTGGTGGTACAGGCCTGTAATCCCAGTACACCGGGAGGCTGAGGCACGAGGATGGAAAGTTTGAGCCAAGCCTGGCCAACTTAGTGACTTTAGGGAGACCTTGGTTCCTTGTTTAATTTTTTTGTCCTTGGAAGTTTATGCCTTTTTTAATTTCTTTACTACAATTTTCATGGCACAGTATTTTGTGAAGGAAAGGAGATGGAAACATTGGAGGTAATATGGTTATGCTTAACTGGATGCTACCAATTCCACTGATGATTAAGTAAAGGGCTATTAGTTAGGAAAGAAGAAATTAATGAGAAGCTAATATTTATTGTTTATTTATCATATGCCAGCCACTAGCTCACAAAAGCCTCAGTGGTAGGTATCATCTCTACGTTTCTGATCAGGATTCTGAAATTCTAAAAAATTAAGTAATATATTAATTATATAACCAATACCATGGTCTTTACTCAAAACTGGGTTTTCCTGGACCCTAACTAGGTCACAAGAATCACTTTTTATTCATCAAAATGCACCTGGATTAAAAAAGTAGAGACACTGAGTTCGATCCCTGGTACCAACAAATAAACAAAAAGAAAAGTAGAGACAGAGGGCCAGGGCCTTAGCTCAGTGGTGCCGCTGCCTGCCTAGCAAGCGCAAGGTCCCAAGTTCAATCCCCAGTACCAAAAAAAAAAGAAAGAAAAGTAGAGACAGGGAATAATTCTCTCTTCCCCCATTTCAGAATGATGCTGGTGAAACAAGCACATACCTTTTTCAATCCACTGCTCAAATCCAACAGGCTCTTTAGATGTGCTCTTTTCCAGCCTCAAAGTCCGTACTGAAATAAACAAGGTAAACAGGTCGTTAATCACCTCCTGGTGCTAAGCTGTGGGCCTTGCTAGGTATCTTTTTCCCTTTGAATGAAACTGCCCTGCATTGGTGGAACTACATAGAATACTGGGATCAGGAATGCCATGTTCTGGAAGTTACCTACTCTTCTTCTCCATAAATTCCGATGGGAAAATGTGGTCTTGTGTAATGGTGATCCTAACAATGTTTGTAACCATATAACACAAAGCTAGCAGAGCTTTTTAAAATTTGGTTATTATCTGGAATTTTTTATGTACTGGTAATAATAATGACACTATTAATGGTCTCAATCGTAAGCCCTTATGGAGGAGCTACTATGAGTCATGAGGTTTTATTCCTTCGCTGTTGACTACAGTCTTAGGAGAAAGGTACCATGAACCTACTGTAGTTATGACACACATTTGGAGAGGAGGTAAGGCGTTCAATGAGATAGTACACACCAGAACTGGAACTGGAACTGAAACTCGAGACCTATTTGACCCTGGGACCTCTGCACTTAATGACAGAAATCAGGAGCTATACCAGGCATGTAGTTATCTTCTTGCTGCACTGGGTTTTCTCCTTGTTCCCCACCCAGTCCCTCAAATTCTAAATCCATCCTCTACTCTCTGTCCTTTTCTGTGGCCTGATGGACTTACACACTGGCTTCCTGGAGGGCAGTGGGGGGAAATGAGATCAGGCTGTCTCCACCCCTCCCTGCTTCAGTGCCAGGTCCTTGGCAGTCATAGTTCTGTCCCTCATGACTACAGCTCTCGCTGGGCCTGGCCACAGGCCCCACCTCTCAGTGGGGCCACTGATTCCCTCCCTCACCCCAGGGCAGTCCAGGCTTCTTGTGTAGCTAGTTTCTCAGGGTCTCGTCATCCCTTTTTTGTTCCCTCAGCCCAGGCCATAATTTTTTAAGTAGACCCATCAGTAAAATCTTCTCCTCTGAAACATCTAGGATGTATTCTATTTCCTGTCTTGATTTTATCTACCGTACTTTATCCCCAAATAAACATAGGATCAGAATAATGTTCCAAAGGGAGATTCCCCTTCAAAATCCCCAGAAAAGGTCATTAGCAACAGAAGAATCAAAACTATTCAATGTGAACAATCAGGGTTATCAGATTTTCAGAAAGAATTTGACTATGAACCCCAAGTCAAAAAAATTGAGAATGAAGACATCATGGAGCCTAGTGTTTTTGCAAGCTAGTTTCCTATGTCAAAGACTTCCATGTAGTAAACTGCATGGAAATTATTACACAGTTTGAAAGGATTTCAGACTTACAGTTTCAGAGAGGCTAATTGTGCTGAAGGCAATTAACCCATAATCCTCACCCTCGCATTCCAGCAATAAAATCAGATTCCATGCTGTAAAGAAAAACTAGTAGTGCTTTGCCAAATGTTTACATCTGTGCTCTCTGCCAATCAAAAAATTAAACTAAGATAAAAATTAATGCATCATTTGCTTACCTAAGTAACTCTGGATTACAAGCTTTTCGATTTTTACATGTTTGTGAAAACAAATAACGAACTCCTGGGGAAACATTCCTGTGGTGGTCCAAAATGTTTCTGCATTCCTATTGTTAATTTTAAAGAAAAAGAAAAAGAAACAGTCAAATATAAAAATTTAATCACAAAATTCTAATGAATAAGTTTTTTTTTTTTTGGTACCAAGGATCGAATTCAGGTCCTTGTGCTTACAAGGCAGGTGACAGAACCACTGAACTAAATCCCCAGCCTGATTACTGGATTTTTACAATCCCTTTCTGTTAACTGTCTCTGATCTTTCCCCAACTTTAATAATTCTTTGCTACTACCACATAGTCTCTTCTGAAAGACAGGAACAGAATTTGTGTCACTCCTGTCCACAAGCCTTCAGTGGTTTCCCCCTTTTTTGGGGGAGGTTGAGACAAGGTCTTGCTATGTAATTCAGGCTGGCCTTCAACTCAGTATGTAGCCCAAGCTGGCCTCAAATTCACAGTGATCCTCCTGCCTCAGCCTCCTGAGTGCTGGGATAATAGGCATGCGCTACCACACTTGGCTAGTGGCCCCTTATTGCTTATACATCTAAACTCCATAGTATGGCATTTATTTTTTTTGTATTAAATTCTTTTATTGGTACATTGTAGGTATACAAAACAATTACATTTCTCATTGGGAATTGTACCTTTACATAATGCATCTTGGTTCTTATTTTTTCCCCATTCCTAGCCCTCCCTTCACGCCCTCCACCCTTCCCTATTTACAAAGACTTTATTTCCATTTTTTCCATTTCTCATCATGTTTTCCTTTCCCTTCTTTCCTTTCCCCTGTGCCTCCCACTACCCCTACCCCTTTGGACCTTTTCTTCCTATTTTACATTAACGATTATTCATTCTAATCATTGGTACATTTTAGGTATACAACATAATGACATTCATCATTGGAAATTTGCACCTTTACATAAATCTCTCTTGGTTCTTGTTTTTCACCTTTGCCCAGCCCTCCCTTCAACCCCTCCAGCCCTCCCTATTTACAAAGATTTTGTTCCTATTTTTCCATTTTCTCATATTAATCCCATTCCCTTCTATCCTTTCCCTTAGCCCTCCCACTTCCTTCCCCTTTGCCCCTTTTCTTCCTATTTCACATGACCTATTATACATTTAGTCCTTATTTACACTTTCAGTTTCTCACACCAGAGAAACTATTTGGTATTTACACATCTGTGTCCTATTTATTTCACTTAAGAGTATTGCCTCAATGTGCATCCACTTAGCTATAAATGTCTCTAATTTCTCATTTTTTATGGCTGAGTAGTACTCCATTTTATAAAAAAACCACATTTTCTTTATCCAGTCTCCAGCTGATGGGCATTTGGGCTGTTTCCAAGTTTTAGCTATTACAAACTGTGCTGCTATGAACATGGGTGCACATATATCACTGTGGTATGATTCTTTTAATTCTTTGGGGAAGATCCCCAGCAGTGGAATAGTGGGGTCAAATGGGATTTCCAGTCCTAGTTCTTTGAGGTATCTCCATACTGATTTCCACAGTGCTTGCACCAGTCTACACTCCCACCAGCAGTGGAGCAGGGTTCCTCTTTCCCCACAGCCCCGCTAGCATTTGTTATTGGTTGATTTCATGATAGCAGCCATTCTTTCTGGAGTGAAGTGGAATCTCAGCGTTGTTTTTATTTGCATCTCTTGAATGACCAGTGACGTTGAACATTTTTTCATGTATTTATTTGCTATTTCTACTTCTTTGTCTGAGAAATGTCTGTTCATTTCAGATACCCATTTTTGGATTGGGTCTTTAAATTTGGGAGGTCTGATCTTTTTAAATTCTTTATAGATTCGAGATAGTGGACCTTTGTCTGAGGAAGAGGAGGTGAAGATTTTTTTCCACATTGTGGGTTGTCTCTTCACACTGCTGGTGGTTTCTCCTGCTGTGCAGAAGCTTTTTAATAAGAAGAGATCCCATTTGTTGATTGTTTGTGCTAGTTCACGGGCAGCTGAGGTTTTGTTCATAAAATCTTTTCCTACACCGATGTCTTCAAGGGTTCTACCTAACCTCTGTTCCAACTGGTTCAGAGTTTCTATTTTAATATTTAGATCTTTAATCCATTTTGATTTTAGTTTAGTGCATGGTGAGAGATACAGGTCTAGTTTTAATCTTTGGCAAGTTGAAGCCCAATTTTTCCAGCACCATTTATTAAAGAGGCTATCTTTCCTCCAGTGAGGGTGTTTGTCTCCTTTGTCGAAGATGAGATGGCTGAGTGTGTCTGTCGTTGTTTCTGCATCTTCTAATCTGTTCCACTGGTCCTCAAGCCTGTTTCTTTGCCAGTACCATGCTGTTTTTATCACAGTAGCTTTGTAGTAGAGTTGCAGGTTGGGGATTGTGATACCCCCTGCCATGTCTCTGTTACCTAGAATTGCTTTTGCTATTCTGGGTCTCTTCTTAGTCCAAATGAATTTTTGGATTGTTTTCTCGAGGTCCATGAAGTATGCTGCTGGGATCTCAATTGGAAGTGCATTAAATCTACATAGCAGTTTTGGAAGTATGGCCATTTTCACTATATTAATCCTTCCTACCCAGGAGCAGGGGCTGTCTGTCCATTTTCTGATATCATCTTCAGTCTCTCTTTTCAGAGTGCCATAGTTTTCAGAGAAGAGGTCTTTGATTTCTTTTGTTAGGATGATTCCTAGGTATTTCAGTTTTTTGGATGCTATTGTGAAAGGAATTATTTGCCCTATTTCTCTCTCAGTGAGTCTGTCATTTGTGTAGAGGAAAGCTATTGACTTTTGTGTGTTGACCTTGTAACCAGCTACTTGACTAAATTTGGTTATTAAGTCTAGAAGACTTTTGGTGGAGTTCTTGGGGTCTTCTGGCATTTATGACTATACAACATTAAGTATATTTTCTCCCCTGGATAGGCAGAACCAATACAGTCAAAATGGCCATACTTTCAAAGTTGATATACAGATTTAACATGATCCCAATCAAAATAACAACAGCATTTTTCACAGAATTCAAGAAAACAATCCTAAAATTCATATGAAATCAGAAAAGACCCAGAATAGCAAAAGCAATCCTAGGTAAAAAGAAAAAGGCAGGAAGCATCATATTCTTGGACTTTAAGTTATACTACAAAGCTACTGAGATAAAAACAGCACAGTACTGGCACACATACAGACAAGAGGATCAATGGAACAGAATAGAGCAGGCAGAAACAACCCCAAGCACATTCAACTATTTGACTTTTTTTTTTTGGTACAGGGGATTGAACTCAGGACATGTGCTTGCCAGGCAGGCACAGTGCCACTGAGCTACATCCTTGGCCCTCATTTGATCTTTGACAAAGGGGCTAAAAACACACCCTAGAGGGCCGGGGATTTAGCTCAGTGGTTCCACCGCCTGCCTCACAAGTGCAAGGTCCTGAGTTCAATCCCCAGTAACAACAACAAAAAAAAACCACACCCAAGAGGAAAGAGAGCCTCTTTAATAAATGGTGCTGGGAAAACTGGCTATCCATGTGCAGAAGACTGAATCTAGAACCACATCTCTCATACTAAAATAAAATCAAGATGGATCAAAGAACTAAATGTTAAAACAGGAACATTTAAACTGCTAGAAGATAAAATAGGTAAAATTCTTGAAGTCATAGGTGTAGGTCTGAACAGAACACCAGTTGCATAGGGAATAGTACCAACAATCAACAAATGGGATCACATCTAATTAAATTTAAAAGCTTCTGACAGCAAATCAACCAACCAACAGAGTGAAGAGACAACCTACAGAATGGGATAAAAATTTTGCCAGCTATTTTTCAGACAGAGGATTGATATCTAGAATATATAAAGAACTTAAAAAAAAAAATTAGAGCAAAGACCTGAGTTTGATCCCCGGTACCAAAAAAAAAAAAAATGCAAAAAAATTTGGAGCTCCTCAAAAAATAAAAAGCCCAATCAAAAATGGGCAAGGGAAATGAACAAACACTTCTCAGAAGAACAAATAGAAATGGCCAATATATACGTGCAAAAATGTTCAACACTGCTGGGTATTAGAGAAATGCAAACTAAAACACCACTGAGATTCCATCTTACTTCAGAAAGAATGGCCATCATCAAGAAATCAAATAATAACAAATGCTAAAAATCACCATTATATATATTTAAATTGTACCAATTAACTTAATTAATAAAAAAATAACAAGTGCTGGTGAGGCAACCACTGTGGAGATCCGTATGGAGAGTCCTCAAAAAACTAAAACGAGAAATTCCATCTGACCCAGTTATTATCCTTCCAGGTGCTTCCTGAAAGAGCTAAAGACATATTACAGTGATACATACATATGTTTACAGGCAGCACAGCTCATAACAGCTAAATCTTTTTTTATAGCAAAACATTTATTGGTACATTTTAGGCATACATAATGATTAACACTCATTGTAAGGAATTTGTACTTGTACATGATACATCCTGCCTCTTGGAAGCAGCCTGTATGTCCATTCAACAGATAAATGGATGCTGGGCATGGTGGTACAAAGCTGCAAACCAAGCACTCTGTAGGCTGAGGCAGGAGGGTCACCATGAGTTCAAGGCCAGCCTGAACTACATAGCAAGACCCTGCCTCAAGTAAAAAAACCAAAAAACCCCCAAACAAACAGAACTTCCCCCCCAAACCCCCAGATGAATGGATAAAGAAAATGTAGAATGGATAAAGAAAATGTAGTATATACACACAATGGAGTACTACTGTGCCATAGACCAGGATAAGCTTGACTTATCTGTAGGAAAATGCATGCACCTTGAGACATAATGCTAAGTGAAATAAATCAGACACACAAGCTTAAGTATCACATGGCTTCTCTTATGAAAAACCCAAATTATAAATAAAGAGCAAAATAAAAGATACATAACAGGAAGTAGGGAGGTAGATCTTTCTCAAACAGGAAGGGAACCAAGAGATGGAGGGAGGGGCGAGGGAGAGGAAGGAAAGGGGATGAAAACAGGAATAGTGGTCGAAATGGTATCCCACAATTGCTTACATTTGTATTTTCCTGATAACTAATTATGCTAAGCACGTTCTTCATGTGTGTTCTGGCCATTTATCTATTCTCTTTTCTGAAATAGCTTTTAAGTGTTGTCTTGGTTTTCTATAAGCTGTTTGTACTTTTATTATACATCTGTAGAAGACCTTTGTTAGATATATGTATTATAAATGAATACTTTTTCCCAGTCTGTGCCTTTTTTTTTTTTGGTACTGGAGATTGAACTCAGGACCTTGGGCTTTTGAGGCAGGCAGCGGCACCACTGAGCTAAATCCCTGGCTCTGGGCCTTCAATGTATCTTTTCTCTGAGCTAAGTCCCCAGTCCTTTTACTTTTTATATGGAGACAGAGTCCTGTTGAGTTGCCCAGGCTGGCCTTGAACTTGTGATTGTCCTGCCTCAGCCTTCTCAACAGGTGGGATGACAAGTATGCACCACAACACCCAGCTAAAAATGTGCTAATTTCTATCTAAGAGTATATGGAAATTTTAATTTGGATTCCATAGAATCTATAGATCAGTTTAGGGAGAAGTTGGTAGGTTAACAGTACTGAGTTTTCTAATCATGAATAAAGCATATATTTTCACTCATTAGTTCTTTATTACATTAAAATACAGTTCTGTCAGCAATACTTTGTAGTTTTCAGTGTAAAGATCTTACATATCTTCTTAAATTTATTCTTAAACTATTTTATGGTTTTCTTTGGTAGGAGGGTTGAGACAGGGTCTTGCTATGTAGTCCTAGGCTGGCCTCAAGCTCACTGCAGTCCTCCTGCCTCAGCCTCCTGAATGCTGGGATTACAGGTATATGCTACTATGCCCAGCCTATTTTATGTTTTGAATGCTACTGTAAATGGAATTTTGTTTTTGTTTTTTTTGGTACCGGGGGTCGAACTTGGGTCCTTGTGCTTGTGCAGCAGGCGGTGAAACCACAGAGCTAAATCCCCAGCCCCTATAAATGGAATTTAAAAAAATTTTTATAATTGGCCGCCATACCACCCCCACCAGCACACAGAAGGTGAGCCACCCCCACTTGCCCCCCCAGATCACCTTCAGCAACCCCAAAGGGAGACAAGATGGAACAATCTGATACTCAACCACCTGGACTCTCTGAACTGGCAACAAAAGAGGATCTGGAAAAAATGAAATCAGAAATAATTTCTCAGATAACAACAGAGATTGTGCTCATAGTGCAAGACATGATTAATAAATCTAGAGAGGAGTTCAGGAACATTATGGAATCCCAACACAGGAAAAAAGCGGAGTCCATAAAACAGATGCAAACAGATTTCCAGGAGATTAAAAACTCCATTGAAAGTCTACACAGCAGAATGAGCCAATGTGAGGACAGAATTTCAGATATAGAAGGTAAGATTGCAATTAGTGACCAGGAAAAGAAAAATTGCTTCAAAATTGTAAGGGACCACGAGAAATCAATCCAGCAGCTGCTAGATGATGCAAAGAAGAATAACATAAGACTGATCGGAGTCAATGAAGAAACAGGAGAGAGTGCAGATGACATAAAAAAACTGTTCACAGAAGTGATGGCAGAAAACTTCCCAAGGAGGGGAAAAGAACTTGACATACAGATAAGTGAGGCATATAGGGCTCCAAATAGCCTTGATCAAAAAAAATCTACACATAGGCATATAATTGTTAAGATTCCAGAAACCCAACAGAAGAACAAAGTTCTACAAGCAGTTAGAGAAAAGAAACAAATCACATACAAAGGAAAGCCCATCAGAATCACAGCAGACTTCTCAACACAAACCATCAAGGCAAGAAGAGCTTGGAGTGACATATTCCAAGCCCTAAAAGAAAACAGCCTCCAACCCAGATTGATGTACCCTGAAAAATTATGTTTCAAAATTGATGGAGAAATAAGATACTTTCATGACAAAGAGCACTTCAGGAACTTCATACCAAACCAGCATTCCAAAAAATTTTAGACAATATCCTAGGAAAAGACAATGAGGATCACAACCCCAAGAAGCCCAGCAGAATGCATCCATCGGGTGGGACAAGAAATTAAATGCAAAGGGGGAGAATCCAACAAACAGAAAAAGTCATGACAATGATAAGTCAATATGTATGAGTTATAACCATCAACGTTAATGGTCTCAATTCACCAATCAAAAGAAACAGACTGGCAGAAGGGGTCAAGAAGCAAGATCCAACCATATGCTGCATACAAGAAACACATTTAATTCAAAAAGAAACTCATAGTCTGAAAGTTAAAGTGTAGAAAACAATACTCCATGTGACAAGAACCCGGAAAAAAAAAGCAGGAGTAGCTATCCTCTTTGGAGATCAAGTGGATTTCAAATGAAAATCTGAAACACTCTGGTCCCAAGAATTTCAGATAAAGGATACTCAACTTGTATGTACAAATCTATTGTGAATATGTGTTTTCATTCCTCTCAAGTAAAAACTTAAGAACAGGACTGTTGGTTCTTAAGAGTAATACAAGAAATTTCTATATTGTTTTCCAAAATGGTTTTATCATTTTACATTCACATTAGCAGTATTATAAAGTTCTAATTGATTCACACCTAAGATGACATTTGTTCTTTTAAAACTTTTAACTTCATCTCCCTAAAGAGTGTATAATTCAATCTTGTTATTGTACCTTTTAGTATTTTTCTGATTCTTGTGTTGCACACCTTTCCTTGTGCTGTACTGGCTATTTATCATCTTCTTGTGTCTACTTTTTAATTGGGTTGTCTATTAATGAGCTGTAAGAGTTCTTTATATATTCTGGTCATAGGTTATATGCATTATAAATATGGTCTGTTTAAGGACTACTTTTCATTTTCTTAACGATGTCATTTAAAGTTCTAAATTTTGATGGAATCTCATTTATCGATTTTTTTCTTTTATACATCATGTTTTTTATATCCTAGGAAATTCTTGCCTACCCTAAATTCATAAACATTTTCCCTTATAATTTCTTCTTAAAGTTTTATAGATTTAGTCTTTCATATTTAGGTTCATAGATCCTTTCAAGTTATTTTTATGTATGGAAATAAAGGGTTGAGGTTAATTTTTTATATATGGATACCAGGTGTTCTAGTGCCATTTGCTGAAAACACTATCTTTTCCTCTGCTCTTGAAATTGAGTTTATGTTCTATAAAATGTTAATGTTAAATAATCTTTCAAAACTCAGTGGACCATATAGGTGTGGTCCTATTTCTAGATTCTCTGTTTTATTCCAATGATCTATAAGTCTTTCCTTACACCAACACTGTCTTGATTACTGTAGCTTTAGAGGAAGTGTTAAAATTAGGTGCTAAATGGCTTCCAACACTGTTTTCTTTTTCTTTTTACTTTTCTAGGTCCTTTGTACTCCCACATAACTTTTAAATTTCAATATCCAATTCATTTATAGGAAGTATACACAGACCTGAATTTTTATATATATCTTGTGTTTTTTAATCCTGCTAAATTCAAATACAAGTTCTAGGGGCTCCTAGAGATTTCTGAGTATTTTCTCTGTAGATGTTCATTTCACCTACATATAAAGATTTTACTTCTACCTTGCCAATCCTATGCTATTTATTTTTATTGCCAGACTATTTTGGTTTGGGCCTACGTTTCAAAGTTTAATGGACAGATGAAGAGTAGGCATATCTGCCCTTGTAGGGAGAAAGCATTATATCTTCTCCATTCATATAAGGCGTTTTTGCTGGAAGTATGGAGTACATGTCTTTGATGTGTTGAGAAGGTTCTGTTCTATTTCTAGTCTCCTAATAGCTTTTACCATGAACAGCTGTAGAATTTAGTCCAATACTTTTTCTCCAACTAGTGACAGGATCATATGGCTTTCTCCTTTCCTCTGTTAAAATGATGACTTTTGGGGGTGGATCTTCCAATGCTGAAGAAACACTGCCATCCCTATAATAAAACCACTTTCTACATACTGCCAGAGCTGACTTCTAATAGTTTGTTTTATTAAACAAATTTCTATCTATGTTCATACTTTTTTCTTCTATTATCTTTATCTAGTTTTAGTATTGGCACAATGTTGATTTCCTAAAATGAGAGGAGACGTGTTCCTTCTTTTTTCTGCTTTAAATGTTTGATATAATTTATCAGTTAAAATGTATACAAGCCTGTTGTTGTCATATAGGTAGGTTTTAAAGCTAGGAATATACTTTCTTTAATAGGTGCTATTCAAATTTTATATTTCCTCCAGAGTTAGTTTTATTAATTTGTCTTCCAAGAAATAGAAGTTGTCAAATTTATTTCAAAAAAGATTTTTGTAATATGCTTTCTATATCCTTTTAAATTCTGTAAAATCTGTGGTAATATCTCCTAGATCTTGATATTGTAATTTAAAAAATGTATAATTGCTATTGTGTAATAGGAAGAAAAGGTCTAAAGGAGCAGGGGAAGTGGGAGGGGCAGGGGAAAGGAAAGAAGGGAAAAAGAGTGCCGGAGATTTAGCTCAGTGGTTTCACCGCCTCCTGCGCAAGCACAAAGACCCGAGATCAATCCCTGGTACCAAAAAAAGAGAAGAAGGGAAAAGAAAAAATATGAGAAAATGAAAAAAATGGAAACAAAGTCTTTGCAAATAGGGAAGGGTAGAGGGGGTGAAGGGAGGGCCGGGGAAGGGGAAAAAATAAGAACCAAGATACTCATGTAATGGTACAAGATCCCAATGATGAATGTAACTGTATTTTATACCTAAAATGTACCAATAAACTTAATGGGAAAAATTTTTTTAATAATTTTTATTAGTACATGTATCAGTAATAATGACTGCATTCATTGTAAGGGGGTGGTATATTCACATAACACATCTAAATTCTTTTTATTTCCCCTCTCTTGTCCTATAAATGGAATTTTTTTAAAGTTTCATTTTCTAACCTGAGCGTGGTGGTAGCATACACCTATAATTCTAGCACTCAAGAGGCTGAGTCAGGAGGATCTCTGTGAGTTCAAGGCCAGCTTTGGCTAGTGAGTTCAAGGCCAGCCTGAACTATATAGTGAGACCCCATCTCAAAGAAAAAAACCCCAAAATTTTCATTTTCTAAGTGTTTCTTACTAATATATAGTAATGAAACTTATATTGAGCTTGCTAAATTCACTTACTAGCTCTAGTAATTTATTGTGGCAGATCTTTGAGAGTTTTCTATGAATGGAGTCATAATTTGTGAGGCAACATGTTTTATTTTTATTCCCACCTTTCTGCATTTTATGCCTTTTATGCCTTTTCTCATCTTAGTACACTTGCTAAGATCTCCAGGACAAGACTGAAAAGAAACAGCAAGAACAAACACCCATGTTTGTTTCCAGTCTTGGGGGAAAGCATTTCCTATCTCACCCCTGAGCTGCCAGTTTGGAGGGGTCTTTATCAGATCAAGGATGTTCTTTCTCTCAGTGTGCTGAGAGCTGGTACCATGAATGGACAATGAATTTTGTCAAATGCTTTCTCTGCATCTACTGCCACGATCATATGATTTTTCTCCCTTGTTCTGGTAATGTGAATTTCATTCCACTTTGTATGCCTCTGAAAGCATGGTCATTATGCCGATCTTGTATTTCTAGGATAAACTACATTTGCTGAATTTGATTTGTGTTTTGTTAAGGATTTTTTTGGGGGGGTTACCAGGGATTGAAGTCAGGACCTTGCGCTTCCAAGGCAGGCATGGTGCCACTGAGCTAAATCCCCAGTTCTGTTAAGGACTTTTATGTCTGTATTCATATTTGATACTGGTCTTTAACTTTCTGATGTCTTCTTCAGGTCTTGGTATGAGAATTATGCTGTTCTCATAAAATATTATGGAAAACACAGCCCGCCCTCCCTTCTCTCTCTCTCTCTCTCTCTCTCTCTCTCTCTCTCTCTCTCTCTTGCTAAGGATGGAACCTAGGGCTTAATATGTTAGGCAAGCATCTGCCACAGAACTATACCCAGCTCTCTCTCTCTACTGAGCTACATCTCTAGCCCTATTTATTTTGTTTGGGACAGTATCTCCCCAAGTTGCCCTGGCTAGATTCAAACTTGGCAGAACTGGTCTTTCTGGATAGAGTACTAGATTTGGAGTTAAAATTCCTTGAGCCAAGTGTGATGGCGATATCTGTAATCCTAGCATTTGGGAGGCTAAGGCAGGAGGATCCCAAATATGAATGCAGCCTGGGCAACTTAGAAAGATTCTGATACAAAATAAAAAAATAAGAAGGGCTATGATATAACTCAGTGAGAAGCCCTTGGTTTGACTGCGGGTACTCCAAAACAAAAAAAACAAGCAACACTCTCTCTTCTTTTTTTTTCTTTTTGGTATGAGAGATCAAATCCAGGGCCTTTGCACTACGTTATATCACATCCATGGTCTTTTAAAAAAAAAAAAAACTGTTTGAGACAGGGTCTCCCTAAATTGCTAAATTGCCCAGACTAGGCCCAGAATTTGTGATCCTCCTACCTCTGTACCAACACAGGCAGCTTTTTTTTTTTTTTTTTTTAACTCACTCATTTTTTTCTAATGTAGACTCTCTTCTTTTTCACTGATACATTAAATACAGAGGGCAAAGGTTGGGTCAAGGGGAAACAGCTGTGTGTAGTGCACACCTATAATTCCAGCATTTAGGAGGCTGACCCAGGAGAATCTTAAATTCAAGCAGAGTCTGGGCTACCTAAGGAGAATCTGTCTCACAAAAAGGGGGCATAGAGGGCCAGGGATTTAGCTCAGTGGTGCTGTGCCTGCCTCAGAAGTGTGAGGTCCTGAGTTTGATCCCTGGTACCAAAAAAAGGGGGGGGGGTGGAGAAGAGAAATATAATTGGGCCAGGGATTTAGCTCAGTGGTTCTGCCACCTGCCTTGCAAGCCCAAGGTCTTGAGTTCAATCCCTGGTACCAAAAAAAAAAAAAAAAAGGGCCAGGGGTTTAGCTCAGTGGTTCCGCCGCCTGCTTTGCAAAAGCAAGGTCCTGAGTTTGATCCCTGGTACCAAAAAAAAAAAAAAAAAAAAAAGAATAGAAATATAATCATTTCCTTTCACTTTTTTCTCTAAGGAAATTGAGAGTATGGATCAGGTCCATAAAGCAATCCTCACTGTTTGGCAAGGGTAAATTTATAGCACTGTTCTCTCTTAATAACTCTATGATTAATTTTAACATCTACTACACATGGTCTAATTATATTTGCTTGAAGGGTATATGGATTAAAAGTCTTTAACATACTCTTTCAGTTATCAGGGCAGTAACTATTTTATTCCATATGGTTTTGGGTACTAACACTCTTTGCCTAACCTAAAAAATGTTACAGTCTCAGTCATTCCTTAGCATGGACTAATAGAGACTAAAATATTATCTGCTAATCCTATCAATCTATAAGCCTTTCCCAAGAGGAAGGTCACTAAAAAGATACAAAGTAAAGTGATCTTGCCTAGGAAAAATGAGCTCTATCTAATCAGAGAAAAAGTGTGTTTCTGGAAAGATTGCCATTCCTGACAAACAACGTATGGCAAATCTCCACACTTCTGTATAGCCTCACAGTAATTTCCACAATTATTTTTCTACTCCACTGACATGACTTTTAGGAAACAAAAAAAATAAGAATAACTAAGAGACATTGGCAAAGGCAGATAATCACTTTTTTATTTTGTTTTTGTTTTTTGAGACAGGGTCTCACTATGTAGTTTAGGCTGGCCTCGAACTCATGGTGATCCTCCTGCCTCAGCCTCCCCAGTGCTGGGATCACAGGCATGCACCACCATGCCTGGTGGTTTTTTTTTTTTTATTCAAATTTTAACTTTGAGTTCTCACAGTATAAGACAAAGAACCCTGAACTAGGAGCCAGAAGACAGGAGTGTTAGTTGTTTCTGCCATTTGCTAATTGTGTAATTTTGAGCAAGTTGTTTTACCTTTCATTATCCTTTTCCACCTTTTAGAACACAGTTAAAATACTTTGTTGTGCTTATTTTCCAATCAAAGTACATATATCTATGAAATTATAAAGCCCTATGCAAATTTAGAGTAATATATGCATATACATGTATGCATGTTCATATATATGTATATTGTATAAATATACATTCTGATACTTTTCAGTATTGCCAGGTTTAACTAATATTTTAAATTCTAATTTAACAAACTATTCAATAAATAGTTTAAGACTCCAGGGAGTCAAAGATGAACAAGATCTAGACTCTGATTTAAAGCATTAAAACAATTACACAATAAAGAAGAGGATAAACATACATATCAAGTGTTGTTGGAGCCTGGCAAAGAGCCTGGCAACTAACCCTAACTGAGGGAAAGGGGCAGACATCAGATAGGAAACAGCAATGAGCCTTGGAGGAGGAGGTCAAGTGATAGAATTGTGTCCAGGAACCAGGGCTTCACAATACAGCACAAAGAGTCACAAAATTTCTTCTTGCAACTGACTCTACTACCTTCAATAATTAAAGCTCGCATTCAGTGCATTTAGACCTCTCTCAGCGCAAGTCTCTTGCCATACAGGGTTTTTTGGCTGGGGATGCAGCTCAGTCTAGTGTCTAGTGTGTGCCAGTCCCTGGGTTCAATTCCCAGGATAAAAAATAAAATAAAACAAAACAAATTTAAAAAATAAATTAAATAAAGCAATTAGACAATATGAATTTGTAAGTTCTTCCAGTTCTAAAGTTGATTCCGAGTCAAGCTCTGGTCATTGTACCAAAAAGAGTTTAAGAAAATAAGCCTGAATGATTAAAAAAATGAATTTTCCCATTAACCTCTTTTTCTTGGAGTTGAAAGTCTGAGGCTCTCTCCCTAGTATGAGCTCTCACCCTGTGAAGAGTGGAAATTGGAAAAATATCAAGAGACTGAGAAGCAAATAATGCAGGAGCCTAGCAGGAAGTGAAGCATTTCAGTTTGCAAAGATGTCGCTTAGACCAATAAGGAAATAGGCAGTAGGTAGGAAGTTACGGTGTTTATATTCCTATTTCCAAGAAAAGACTGGAATAAAACCAAAATGGGACATTAAACTTTACACTTCCATAAAATGAGTTGTTGTCTGGGTTTCTGCCTTGGTCAACCACTTATTTAAAAAAGCCTATTGTGCTCCTTGTGGCAGCAGATATACTAAAGAGCCTATCGACTGGGGATGTGAATCAGCACTTGCTTAAAATGCCCCAGGTTTCTATCTCCAGCTCTACAATAACAACAGTGACGATGACGACAACAACAATAATAATATTAACTTTAAAGCCTATTTGTAAAGAGGTCAGTTTAGGAATTATAGAGAAAAGAATCAAAAACTTAAATATCAACAACTAAATGAGTTCCAGGAATGACAGCAAATATAAATTCTACCAACTAATCTAGTTCACCAAACATTTATCCCACTATGTTTAAAATCCTACTTCCAGGGCTAAAGAGGTTCCCCGTCCTGATGGGAAGCCTTTAAGAAAGACAGTACATTTTGGGCTGGGGATTTAGCTCAGTGGTTCTTGTGCCTGCCTTGCAAGCGCAAGGTCCTGAGTTCAATCCCTGGTACCAAAAAAAAAAAAAAGAAAGACAGTACAGTAACTCTTACCCATCTATGATATTTTCAGGTGGGTGTTTTTCATCACTTGATGTGGCTAAAATCACTTCAGCCCCTTCAGAGCTCAAACAGAGATCAGCTTTTCTCATCTTTGTGTTTAACCTGCAAATAAAAGAAATAACAAAAAAGCAAATTCTTGATTCTCTAAACTTTATTGAAGAAAAGGAAGAAGGAAAACCTGTTGCCTAGCACTGCAGTTTAACAACTGAGCCATTCAACAAGCGGAAGGGACTCCAACATGTTTATTTACCTAAGTAAACTTCTGACTTCTCCCAGGGGTAAGCTGTAAAATAGGACTTTTTCCACCCCTCTGCTCAAAACAAAACAAAAGCAACTCTGACCACCTGAACTGATACCATTTTTCAGCTTCTAAAAGTAAAAGTTCTCAATTATATGGAGACAGTTAAACGAGAGTGACAGGAATTAGAAGGTAAGATTTTAAAAGCTGTGTGCATAGGGCCGGGGATTTAGGTCAGTGGTTCTGGTGCCTCCTTTGCAAGCACAAGGACCCGAGTTTGATCCCTGGTACAAAAATAAATAAATAAATAGATAAAAGCTGTGCATAATTTCTGAAAATAATCTGGAGGGTAACAACAGATTTTTTTGTGATTATTTATCCATACACATCAATTAACATGTCAAACAGTATTATTTGCAACTTAAAATGTACATATTGCCAGGCATGGTGACTCATGCCTGTAACCTGGGCACTCAGAAGGATGAGGCAGGAGGACTGGCATAAATTCAAGGCCAACTTGAACTGTGTAACCAGATCCTCTTTCAAAACATTAAGACAAAAGAAAACAAAAAAAATACATTATTAAATTTCCTTTTATTTAGATGGGGTCTTGCAATGTTGCCTGAACTTGTGGGTTCCAGCAATCCTGTCTCAGCTCATCCTGTTGCTGAGAATACAGGCATGTGCCACCACATCTGGCTATCATCATTTTTTGAACAGGAATATGAAGTAAGAGAAGATAGCCAGGAGTAATGGCACACGCATTCCTGTAATCTTAGTTATTCAGGAGGCTGAGGCAGCAGGATCATGTTTCAGGTCACTGGAGTCTCATCTTGGGAGCAGGAACAGTGGAAAGGAGACCAGACTCAGAAAGTATAGGCCAAGCAAGGCTCTTTAAACTGAGAGGGAGCTGCGCCCAGAACAAGAGTAGGTCAGACCAGCAGTTCTCAGAAAAGAGGAAAAGGGTGGTGGATACAGGGCACACAGCAAAGGCTCCTGCCTGTACTTGTCACTGAGGAGGTGAAGTATCTGACCCTGGAGCTCAGGGTTTCAGTCCACGGTCAGTGGGCTCTGAGACAAAAATATAATGGCAGAAGGGCAGGGAGGAGACAGCTGCTCAGCTCATGGAGTCTAGAAGCAGGGAGCAGGGAGCAGGGAGAGGAGGGCCCAGGGCCTAGACACAGCCCGCATGGTCACAGCTCCGTGACCCACCCAGAAGTGGGGGGGGGGGGAGAAGGACAACCTTTTACTTCTTTTAAAACTCTGAATCGGTCACTCGGATAAGGGACTTAAGCACATTTCTGTGGAGGGTTATAGTTTGTGTGTTTGTTTGTTTGTTTATTGGTACGGGGGATCAAACTTGGGACCTTACGCTTGCAAGGCAGGCGGCAGAACCACTGAGCTAAATCCCCAGCCCTTGTGGAGGGTTATAGTTTAATAAAAAGGGCTTTGGAAGCTCTACTGTGGAGGCTGGAGGGTAAGGCAGAGGAGAAAATATAGGATTAGACCTTGTCATTGTCCTCCTCTTTGATGTAATGGTGACATAGATCCCAAGCAACCTGGAAAGCTTCATCTATAGAACTGAAGGAAGTTGGACATGGCGGTGCATGCCTGTGATCCTGGCACTCTTAGGGACTGAGGCAGGAAGACCACAAATTGGACTGCGGGCGTGGTGGTGCACACTTGTAATCCCAGCACTTGGGAGGCTGAGGCAAGAGGATTGCCAAGCGTTCAACTGGGCTACATAGTGAGTTCAAGCCTGAACTAGCAAGGCCCTCCCTCAAGAAACAACAACAACAAAAAACAATCAACCAACCAAACAAACAAACCAAGTTGGAGCCCAGCCTGGGTAACTCAGTAAGACTCCGGGTATTTTTTTTTCGGTACTGGGGATCGAACTAAGGACCTCACACTTGCCAGGCAGGCGCTGTGCTAATAAGCTAAATCCCCAGCCCTAGTAAGACTGTTTAAAAAAACAAAATTACAAAAATGTTTTGCCAGACGAGGTGGTGCACAGCTATAATCCCAGCACTTAGGAGGCTGAAGCAGGAGGATCACCATAAGTTTGAGATCGGCCTGGGCTACACAGTGAGTTCAAGGCCAGCCTGAACTACACAGTCAGAACTTCTCTCAAGAAACAAAAGAAAAAAAGAAACAACAAAACCCCTTTTTTAAAAAAAGGCAGATGGAGGGCCGGGGATTTAGCTTAGTGGTTTCACCGCCTGCTGCGCAAGCGCAAGGACCCGAGTTGAATCCCCGGTACCAAAAAAAAAAGGCAGATGGAGGGGTGTGGATGTAGCTCAGTGGTGCTGCACCTGCTTGGCAAGCAGAAGGTCCTGAGTTCAATTTCTGATACTGAAAAAAAAAAAAACAGGTGGAGATGTAGCTCAGTGCAGAGGTCCTATGTTAAATCCCCAATACCACAAAGAAAAAATGAGGGAGGCGCATCAAACTGTTTGTAAAGAGGAAAGCTTCAAGTGATGCACAATGCCCTTCATACATTTAATTTTTACTTCACTTCATAGTTTTACTTTACTTCATAGTTTAATTTTTCTTAAAAAATGAAAACTAGCTGGGTGTGGTAGTGCATGCCTGTAATCCCAGCACTTGGGTGAGGCACAGCCTGGTCTACAAAGTGAGTTCAAGGCCAGCCTACGTAGCAGAAACTGTCTCAAAAAGATGAATGAATGAATGAATAAAACTATTTTCTGGGTGTAGTGGTGTGCATCAGTAATCCCAGGAATCAAAGGGCCAAGGCAGGAGGATCCTTGGGAGTTTGAGGTCAATGTGGGCTACACAGTGAGTTGAAAACCAGTCTGAACTACATAGGAAAACCCTGTCTTAATGCCCATCCCCCTAAAGAAACCATTTCAACTAGCAAACAAAAAGTACAGAGAATATTGCACATGCTCAACTACTATGTATCCATTTTCCATTTTGTCATATTTACTTTACGATTTTTTTTTTTAGAAATAAGTAGCCCTCACTGGTCCCTTATAGTATTCTTCCTTACCCAGAGGTAACAGCTCTTCCAAGGCTGATGACTTTTCCTGCATTTACACTTACACCATATATGCACCCATAAAGAACTACGTTGTTCTTTTACACTTTAGATGTGTCTACAGGGTACATGCACATCCTTTTGGTATTTGCTTTTTCATGCAGTACTGATGCTGAGATTTTATTATATTGACACATGTAAATCTACTTATTCATGTTAACTGCCTGAGGGATTTCTCTATTTCCCTATGGATAGACATTTGGATCTATTTCTAATTTTTTGCTATCACAAACAAACTTGCAATATACATCTTTGTACATATGTGGAATTTTTTGGGGGGGGTACTGGGGATCAAACTCAGGTCCTTGAGCTTGTGAGGCAGATGGTGGAACCACTGAGCTAAATCCCTGGCCCTATATGTGGAATTTTTATTTTTTTCTTCAAAAATATAAATACATGTATTTTTATCAATACAAACTAGGTACACTAATTTCTTTTTTTCCCTTTTATCCCATTCCCCCCTCAAGCCCTCTCCCCTCCCATGTACTATTTATTTTTTGAGACAGGGTCTAACTATGTAGTTCAGGCTGACCTTGAACTATGTAGCCCAAGCTGGTTCAAAATCCCCAGTGAGCCTCCTGCCTCAGCCTCTTGAGTGCTGGGACTACAAGCATGCACAAGCTTGCCCAGCTGGGTTGTCTCTTTTTATTCTTTGATGGGTTGTCTTTTAAAAATTATATTTTTAGTCCTTTTCTTTTTGACTTGTAGGAATTGTATGTATGTGTGTATGTATGTATGTATGCACTTACAGTGTTGCAGATCAAACCAAGGCTTCATACCTGCCAGGCAAGTATAAACATTCTTTATTGTATGTGCTGCAACTCTTTTTCCCAGTCTCTAGCTTGATTTTATTTTTAACTCTTTACGGGGTTAGGTTTTTTTTTTTTTTGGTACTGGGGATTGACCAGAGTCCTTGCTCTTTTGAGGCAGGCAGCAGAACCACTGAGCTAAATCCCTGGTCCAGTTTGTTTGCTTGATTTTTTTTTTTGATTTTTTTGTTTGTTTGTTTGATTTTTCTTTTTTTTTTTTTTTTGGTACCGGGGATTGAACTCAGGTCCTTGCGCTTTCGAGGCAGGCAGCAGAACCACTGGGCTAAATCCCCAGTCCTTAGTTTGTTTGCTTTTGATCCAAGTTTCCTACTTATCTTTCCTGTTACTGAACTATAATAGACATATTGAAAAGGGCACAAATCATAAGCATATTGCTTTTCTTTCACAAAGTAAATACATTAGTTAAGAACTAGAACACCTGAGAAGCATTTCCGGTTCCCCTTTCCAATTACTATTCTTTCCTGCTCCCCACAAGTAACCATGGTCCTTATTTCTATCACTGTACTTCTGCCTGAACTTTCTGTACACAGAATCACACAGTTCATACTGTTAGCATCTGACTCCCTTCCCTCATCACTGCATCTGTCATTTATCACAGTTCTATTAGCAGAGCTGAAGTACAACTAGAGGCACCTGCAACTCAGGCCCCCTCAGTTCCACTGCATATGAGATCAAAGAATTGAGCCAGGTGTGGTGGAGCATGCCTGTAATCCCAGACTTGGGAGGCTGAGGCAGGAGGATTGATGCAAGTTCGAGCCCAGCCTGGGCTACCTGTGCGTTCAAGGCCAGTCTGAATTACAGAGAGATCCTGTCTCACAAATAAACAAATAAATTAATTAATTAAAAATTTAAAAATCAAAGAACTGAGCTCCCATGGATTGTCACAGGAAACTGGGTACCAGCTGAAAAGCAAAGAGCTTTCTTTGGCCCTGGGTACTTAATACCAAAGCCCTGATAAAGGAAGGGGTGATATAATTCTCTGCCATCTGAAACCAGAAATAAACTGAAATTGTTTAAAACTATAACTTGGTGTAAACCTAGCATAAATCCTACTTATACTGAATTGACTAGCCCCTCATCCTAGCTATTAGACAAAGGAAAGGACAGGGGGTGAGAAACACTATCTACTTATATGTAGGGGGTGAGGAACACTATCTACTTCAGTCTCTACTATTCTTTTAAACACAATATCCAGCAAAGGCATTAGAAGCAGATCCATAGATGAACCAGGTGGTGGAATTATCCAGGTACTAATATATATTCGCAGATATAAAGATGATTACTGTAAACTTGTTAGACAGCATTTAGAGAAATGATAGGCAAAATGGGTGAAGAGAAAGAACGTTTTAGCAGAGAAAGAGAATCTCAAAAAGAACAAAATAGGACCGGGGATTTAGCTCAGTGGTTCCGCCACCTGCCTTGGAAGCACAAGGTCCCGAGTTCAATCTCTGATACCAAAAAAAAGAACAAAATAAAAATTCTAGAACTGAAAAATATAGTATCTAAAATTAAAAATTCATTAATTGATTTTAAGAAGGAACCAATGAACCTGAAGATGGGCCCAGAGCTGAGAGTGTAGCTAAGCAGTAGAGTGCTAGCCAAGCACCTAGGAGGCCCTAGGTTTGAGCCCCAGCACTGCAAAAAAAAAAAAAAGAAGAAAAAGAAGGACATGCGAGGGGAGTGGGAAAAAATAAATAATCCAAAATGAAACAAACAAAAAAACAATATAGAAGCACATACCTGTGAAACAATAGCAAACTAGTCTAAAATACATGTAACTGGAGTCCCAGAAAAATCAGAGAAAGTGAATAATGTAGAAAAAAATTATGAAGGATATGGTTGAAATTGTCCCAAAATACAAGAAGTTCCATGAACCTTTAAATAAATACAAAGAAGGCTGGGTGTGGTGGTGCCTGCCAATAATCCCAGCACTCAGGAGGCTGAGGCAGGATGATTATCACAAATTCTAAACCAGCTTGGGCTACACAGTGAGTTTAAGGCCAGCCTGAACTACATAGTGAGGCCCTGTCTCAAAAAAACAAGAAAAAATAAATACAAAGAAGATCCCAACTAGGGACAATTTAGTCACTTGTAGAAAATTAAAGAAAAAGCCATCAAAGCAAAAAATACATTACATTAGGACAGTTAAGAATTAGAATCAATGTCTCATCAGAAACCATGGAAGCAAAAGACAATGGAATGACATTTCAAAGTGCTGAAAGAAAAATGTAGATTTCTTTATTCAGTAAAAATATTTTGCCCAGGTGTGATGGTGCATGCCTGTAATCCCAGCTACTTGGGAGTATGAAGCAGGAGGATTTTGAGTTCAAGGCCAGCCTAGGCAATTTAGCGAGACCCTGTCTCAAAAACAAAAACAAAAAAAAGAAAGAAGAGTTGGAGATATACTTTAGTATTTCCTAGATTCAATTCCTAGCACCAGGGTAAAAAAAAGGCAATGATAGGGATTTAATAGATACAGAATAAGTAAAACAACAATACAAAAGGTAATAGAAGAGTAAAAGAAACCACTTATAAGAGTGCTTTAGTAAAGTTTACACTGACTGAAATGATGTATGAATTCAAAGTAGGATGAGGACTTGCAACCTGTAATCCTAGCACTCAGAAGGCTGAGGTAGGAGGATCACCTCGAGTATGAGGCCAGACTGGACTACACAGTGAGTTCAAGGACAGCCTAAATTACATAGGGAGACCCTGTCTCAAAAACAAAAATAAAAAAACAAAATAAGATGCATGCTGTCCTCTTAGGAGTAGGACACTGTAACTGCTAAAAAGCATAAAAACAGAAATACAGGAAGAAGGTGACTGGGTATGGTTTGTCCCCCAAATGTTTCTGTACTGGACACTTAATCCTCAATTTGAGTTCTGAGAGGTATGGGACCTCCAACAGGAGGCATCTAGCGGCAGGCAACAGTGTCCTAACTGCACTTGTAGAAGAATTAACTCTGGTTAATTCTAGGTCTAACAGGGTAGACTCATTTCTGTGAAATCAGGTTGCGATATACACATATCCTGACCTCCCCGACCTCCATCCTTTCTTCCTCTCTTGCCACTTGACCTCTCTTTCTCCCACCTGCTATCCTCACCAAGAGCCAAGCAGATGTTGGCTCCATGTTCTTGGTCTTTCAGAATGGCAAACTAAATAAACCTGCTTTCTTTACAAATGACTCAGTCTTAGGTATTCTGTTATAGACACACAAAATGGACTAAGACAAAGGCCAACACAGGAAAAAAAAAATAGAATACTATAAAAACATTCAATCTGAAAAAGAGGAACAAAAGAATAAAATCAGCCAGGTGTGGTGGCTCAGGCCTGTAATCCCAGCATAAGGGAGGGTGAGGCTGGAGGACTGCCACAAATTTGAGGCCAGCCAGATCTAGCTTGCCACCAGTTTTTGTATGACCATGGATAAAGTACTGGAACATGGCCATGATCATTTGTTTGTACATCATCTATGTCTGTTTTTGTGCTACAGTGACACAGTAACTATGACATATAGGTCCATAAACCCTAAAATACTATCTTTCTCTTTACAAAAAGTTTGTTGACTCTTGATATTGATGTACAAACCTCATCAGTTTATGGGCCAGGGATTTAGCTCAGTGGTTTTGCCGCCCGCTGCGTAAGCGCAAGGACCTGAGTTCGATCCCCGGTACCAAAAAAAAAAAAACCCTCATCAGTTTAGTTAATCACAAAGTTAATATAAAGCAACAATGTACTATTATCTGCCCTCAAAGGTAAAGGCAAGCTAATTTAGATTATACTGAGTTGGGCTGGAAGTGTAGCTCAGTGGTAGAGGCAGAGGTCCTGGTTTGATTCCTATCACCAAAAACAAAACAAAAACCAAAAGAAAGACTTACAGGAAATAAGGAAATACTACATTCCATCAAAATTTCTGAACACTAAGGCCCTTGTGACTTAAGGGCCAGGCACTGAGCTAGATGAATTGCAAGATGAATGCAATTTGAGCGACTGAGACCTGGTTCTTGTCTTCAAACTGAGTCAGGGAAGATGGACAAATATGCAATTAATAATGCAACATGGTGTGTGCTAATGTGCTGTGATCCACATCCAAAATACTGTGTTCAATTCTGGGTAAATAACTCACTTTTTTTTTTTTTAACAAGACTCTTGCTAAATTTTCCAGGCTGGCCTTGAACTCCTAATCCTCCTGCCTCAGCTTCCCAAGTAGCTGAGATGACAGGGGTGTGCCACCCCATCCAGTCAGGGTATGATATTTTAAGTAGAACATTCTTAGGCTTGATATTGTTCAGAGGAGAGTATAAAAAGCTCATGGGTGTGTCTGTGTGTGTGTGTGTGTGTGTGAGAGATAAGTTTATCATGCCAGAGGCCTTGAGTTTAATCCCCAACAACAAAATAAACAACTCCTCCAAAAAAAAGTTCACCATGCTCTACAAATCGAGTTACAGAAAAGCTGAAAGAACAGTGGCTATTATTAAGAGATAATTTGGAGCTGGGCACAGTGGTGCATACTCTCTGGGAAGCTGAGGCAGGAGGATGGAAGCTGAGGCCCAGCCTAGGCAATGAAGTAGTAACATGACAAGACCCTGTGTCAGAATTAAAAAATAAAGTGACTGGTGACGTAGCTCTGTAAGGCTCTGGGTTGACTCTCATAGTGAAGAGAGAGAGACAAGAGACAGAGGACAGACAGACAGACTAGGATTGAGGTTGAGAGACTATTTGGTGGTACAGTGGTACACTGATTCACAAACTTAGTTCTTTTCATGATTCTGGTCACAAACCGAATTGGACGAGAACCAAATCTAATTTCCCCATAAAGTCAATATTGAACCTAAACACTGAACGTGATTTGGTTTTTGACCAGAATCGTGGAAAGACTTAAATTTATAAACCGAGGTACCACTTATATACAGTATTTGGATTTTTTTTTTTTTGAGACAGGGTCTCACTATGAGTCCAGGCTGGCCTTAAACTCGTAAGTGTTCTCCTGCCTCAGCCTCCTAAGTGCTGGGATAACAGGTGTGCGCCACCACACCCAGCAATTTTTTTCAGGCTTGGGAGGTAGCTCAGTGGTAGAACATTTGTGTAGTGTGCAGGAGACGTTCAGTCTGGTACCCAGCCCCCAAAATAATACTTTTTGCTTTACAGCACCGAGAGAGTAAATTGGATTTAATATATATGAATTTTAAGCAGAAAGATATCATAAAGGTAAGAGCTTTCAAGCAAAGTAACAATTTTAAACCTTTTCCATTCCTGAAAGTGTCCAAGACTGGGTGATAATCTATGGAAAAGATCAAAGAAATGATTCCTACATTGGAGGTAGGAAAGGTAGGTGGGGGACAGATAATGAAGGACCTTAAAAGCCAAGTTAAAGCTGGGAGCAGTGGCACGCAGCAGTGGTGTCCCAGCTACTTGGGAGGCTGAGGCAGGAGCACTGCTTGAGCCCAGGTGTTCTAAGCAAGCCTGAGACTCTTCAAAAATAAAGGGGGAGAAAGGGAGAGAGGGAGAAATGGAAAAAGGGAGACGGGGGAAAAAGAGAAAGTGGATTTTATTTACTCTGTAGTTCAGTGGTTCTCTTAATTGGCCTGCAGCAACTTTGCCCCACAGGTGACATCTGAGGATAACTGAACAGCTTCTGCTGTCAAAAGGGTACAAGGCAGAAGGGTGCTAAATACAGCAAGCACAGGACAGCCCCACCCCCAGACAATTATCTGGTCCCAAGTGTTAATAGTGGAAAGGTGGGGAAACCCTGCAGGAATGCATTTGAGGGTAGCAACGTGGGGGCTGGAAATTCAAGGAGAGAAATTTTTAAGTTACAGAGCTCCCTTAGGCCACACATGTACCAAAGCTGGACTGATAGAGTTGATGCTTGGCCTTGGTGCAAGGATGACATGCAAATTTGTGAAGTGTGAAACATTGTACATTATTGTGTACTGAATTGACATGAGTGCCTCAAAACAGGCAAATATTGTAAAGTGTACATGTATTCTTGATTTCTCACGTGGGCAGAAATGTCCAAGGAGAATTAAATATAACACATTAAAAAGAGTTACATTTTAGGGAAATGTATCAAGTATCGATGTACAGAAAATAGGATAGTGTACTCTTTAAAAGTTCAGTTCTTGCTTATTTTGAAGTTGTCTGAGGGAGGCAAACAAGTTGTCTGTTGAAGCAAAGAAGTGTTTTGACACACAACTCATTTCCTATATCCCACATCCACCAATATTCTTCCTATTCCCTGTGTTGTGTAGAATTACTTAAACAAGAAAGGGCAAAGGCTGCGGTTCTCTTGAAGGTTCTTTTGCAGCACTTAATGATGAAAGAGGTAAAACAACACCAAAGGGAGCCACAGAATAGTTCCAAGGTGCGGTTTTGGGGTGTCCTCTAATCCTGAGATACCTTGCTCTAAATAAGCATGCAACCTTCAGGGCCTCAGTTTACCAAAGGCAGTACACTTTATGTTGCCATCCTTCCCATTTTTTGACAGTTGCTGACCTTGGGTTTCCCTATGCCGCATCCCTAACCAGGGCCACTGGTTTCCTCTCCAGTTCACAGATCCTCTCCAATCCCCTCTGGACCAAGTCCCCCACTGACTTCTCCTTGGCCAGCCCCGGGGTCCCGGCGCTCTTACAGCTGGACTCCTAACAGCCTTTCCTGCATCCTCTGCTGGAAACTCTGGGGTTCCCAGTCCCGTCACCACCCCCCACCCCACCCCCGCGCCAGGCCTGCACTGGAAAGGCAGGGCGCCAAACACCGACCTCCACCCAGGCCCTTTGCAGCTGCAGCCCCTATGGAGCCTCGCACGCTGGCCCCTAACGATACGAAACTTATAAATACACCAGGCTCGACCTTAGATGCGATTCACAACCACATTGTACGATGCAGCCGACAGCTTACACTTTGGTAGATTAACTTAGACCTGCAACTGTTTTCCCTTTTTTGGGTCAAAGCATTACTTCAGGTCTCAAACAGGTTCGCGCAGGGGACCGGCGCCTCCTGGCCGAGGGAGCGACGAAGCAGCCTCGCCCGCGACCCTACGGGGCCTCCCCTCGCCTCCTGCTCCCTTCCGCCGCCCGCCGCTCCCCAGCCCCGCTGACCCGCTCGCCTGGGCCTCAGGGCAGCTCCGGGGCCGGAGAGTCCCGCTCGCGGCCTCGCCCGCGCCCCACTCCTCCCAGCCGCTGGAGACTGGGCCGCCCCCTGCCCCGCCTCCACGCAGCCCGGCTGCGCGAACCTCGCTCCCTTCCCTTCGGGCCCAGCTGCGCAACCGCGCCCGCGCGCCTTCCCTCAGGCCTACCCGCCCAGGAATCCACGGCGTCCCAGGGGGATTGCGCGACCCAAGGGACCCAGGGAGCCCGCCCCCTGCGGGGGCACGCAAGCGCAGTGCTCACCCAGCGTGCAGGACGCCCCGCGCCCCCAGGCCAGCCCGCTCCGCCCACCCGCCCCGTCCTTCAGGCCCGCCCCGCCCCTCTTGCCGGTCCCGCGCACGCGCGCCTCCCCAGCCCAGTCCTCCCCCTGCCCGCCGGTCCCGAGGTCCCACGGCGCCAGGTCGCCCCCAGCCCCCTCCTTCTTGGCACCCTGTCTGTGTCCCACCCTCTCTGTGTCCCACCCTCGTCAGTTTTGTGCCCGGGGTGCCAAGTCGCTTCCCCATCAGCTGCGCGGCGGGAGCAGGGACCCGCTACCGAGGTGCCGCCGGCCGTTCGCTGCCCGGGGCAGGAGCACAGGTAGGTGGCGGCCGGGGGCGCGGCTGCTGGTGGGGGCGGCTGTGGGGTGTGAGGGAGGGGCGGGTGGGGGCGGGGAGGGCCCCGAGGGACGGAGGTGGAGGGTTACGGGTGGGGGCGGGGTGCTTCGGTGGCTGGGAAGCGTGGGAGAGTTGGGGTCCGCCGCCCGGCTGGGTGAGAGAGTAGGTTAGCTCGGGTGGGGGAATGAGAGGGATTGTACTGGGGAAAGGGAATGAATGGGGTTGGAGGGGTCCACAGAGGAAAGGAATAGGGGAAGGGGTGCGGTCTTGGGGGTGGGGAATAAAGAAGTTGGAGCTGTGGATTGTGAAGTTGGGAGACGGGCAGGAAGGAAGCGGTTTTTTGAAGGTTGAGGACCAAGGAAAGGGATGGAGGGGTTGGGTTCCTGGAGAGGAAAGCCCCGAGGTGAGCAGAGGGAAGAATGGATGGTGCGGGGTGGAATGGCGTGGAGATGGGAGGGTAGGCAGGCGGAGAAGAGGTTGGTCTGGCGACTGGGAGCCACGTTTCAGAAGGGCACAAAAGGGGTGGAAGGGTATGGGGTGTGGAGCTGGGAGTGGGTGAAGGAGGGCAAGATTTTCGATGTGGGGACTGGATTTTGTGTGAGAAGCTGGAGAGTTGCTGAGTATCAAGATACTGAGACCCTGGCTTCCTGGGGGAGGGGTGGCGAGTAGGGGTCTGGGTGCGATGAGACCCTGGAGCCCAAGGGAGGACCGGTGGGTGAGAAGTACAGGGAAAACCGAGTAGCGGGGAGAGTTGAAAACTGAATAATGGCAGTGACGCGGAACAATGAGGGTGGATCGGTAGTTGGCTAAAGGTAGTTTACAACTAGTTCCTGGTCAGGTTTTTATGTTAGAAATTTTCTCAAGAATACTACATTTTCAAATAAACCCAAGGTGTCCATGGCCTTGGAATGAAGGTCAGGGGCTGACAGACATTTTCCTGGTGTATGGATGTGGCTACTTTCTGCCCTAGCAGAGAGAAGAAGGGAGGAGGCCTCATTGTAACTCTGGCCCTGGCCCGGTTCCCACCGACTCTTTCCTCAGATGTCCACTGTTTTTTTTATCTCCTCCCTGTTCCCCTCCACCCGGCTTGAGCCAGTGGAGTACCAGAGGGATCAGACAGGTGGGTGAGATTGATTTTTAATATTTTTTTCTAATCCTTAAGACTGACGTCATATTTTTATTCATAAGAAGCAGCATCATGCAGTGCACAGAGTTTGAACTTTGGAGTAGTACGGCGCCACGATTGCATTCTGGCTCCTCCACTTTCTAACTCTGTTCCTTAAGTATGTTACTGTAGTTCTCTGAGCTGCTTCATCTATTAAATGGCAACAATGACCTCATAGGATTGATGGTTACATGTAGGGTACATACCTAGCACAGTGCATGGCAACTGGTATGTTCTTAATAACTGGTAGCCATCACATCCAGTATCCTTAATATCCGTCATTGCTGTGGTCTCTATTCCTAGGCGACTGTGAACTTACTTTACTTACTGAAGTTAGATGTTTTCTTCTTTTTCCCTTCAAGTTAGCCATAGATTTAGCTCAGAGTTGTTTTGTGTTTTGTGTTTTGTTTTGAAATAGAGTCTTACTATGTACCCTAGGCTGGCCTCAGACTCTTAGTGATCCTCCTGCCTCAGCCTCCCAAGTGCCGGGATAACAGCCGTGTGCCACCACACCCAGCTCAGCTCAGAGTTTTAGTATTATTACCCTCTTACCTCTTCCCTTTCCTCCTCCAGTTCACATGACTGGGATAATCATGCTTAAAAAACTGCCATGTTTTGTTATTATGTTATCTTGCCTCATTCAAAGAAGTTGTAGAGAGCTGAATTTTTAATGCAGTAAGGTTATATTTCATTTATTTGAAATGATGTGCTTTTGACTCACTTGTGATGACCAGACAGTACAACATGCGCTATTGTAATATTTTTGTTTGATGTTGTGGGTTACAAAACTGCCTGTTTGTAGTGGGCTAGGAGACCCATCAGAACGTCTGTCATTCCCATCCCTTTTTAAATTTTTGATTTTGAGACAATCTCACTAAATTGTCTAGGCTGGACTTGAACTTGTGGTCTTGTCTCAGCCTCCCAGAGTGCTGGGTTTGCTGGCATGTACCACTAAACCCAGCTGGACATTATCTTTGGACGCACCAACTGTTTTAATTTTCCAGTTTGTATGAGGTTTTTGGCATGGTATGGAATAGGCCGTAGCTGGTGTGATGGCACACACTGTAATCCCACTACTCAGAATGCTGAGGCAGCAGGATTGCTGTGAGTTCGAGGCCAGTTTGGGCTACTCAGTGAGTTCAAGACCAGCCTCAATTATTTAGTGAGACCTTGTCTCAGAAAAACAAAACAAATGAACAAGGCTCTTTTTCCCCAGGGACAGTTTATAAAAGGCCACCATGTACAATAGAGCCAAGCAGAATCAAGTATAGATGATTTGTGTTGTCTTACCTTTATGGTTTTTATCTTTGAAAGATTCAAACATTTAATTCTTAGATCATTTTATAGTGCCCACAAATTCCCAGGAAGTGCTTTATTAGGAGAATACAGGTTATATACAGAAGAGTTAGTAATGGAAATCGAAGGTCACCAGGATTCCCTGAACCAAGGTCAGTTTGTCAAGACAGCTGAAGAAAAGAGAGGCCTCTGGATACTGTCTGGACTAATGATGTGGTCTCCTCTTAGGAAATACTAAATTTTTTTCCATTATTTAGAAATAGAAATAGCATTTGATGAGTAATCTAAAGAAAAAATACAGTTGTAGCAGCCGTTTTTTGAAAAGGATCCCTGGAAGCTAGAACTGCCCAGATTTTGGACAGGGATCAGCATCCATACTCTGGTCCCAAGCTGCTTGTGCCCTCTGCTGGATGGAATCGTACTTCCAAAGTTTTCCTTGGAAGCGGTCATCTATTCGTTCACCCCCGTGGCTGTCTATCCACCGACCATCTTACTCCAAAGCCTGGGGAAGGTCATGATTGGGGATGAGGATCAGAAGCAATGCAGATGAGCAGACCCAGTTTCATTGTTCAGGGCGCTCACAGTGTGCTGATTTATTATAGTGTGTGATCTTCCATAGAATTTGCCTGCTGTTAAAATCAAGTCATTCCTTTCTAGGGCCATCCATACCTAATGTCTGCTTTCGGATCTGCAGGTAGAGTAGGGCTCTGAATGTGCAAGCACAGGGATAAAGACTAAAGGAAAGTGCTTTTTCTCTGCATCAGGATTGAGGTCTGTGAGGTTGAAGGGTCCAGATGCACACCCCTCCCGGAAAGGGAGCTTAGAGTAAGTGAGACGTCTCCTTAGCAGCGGACACTGAATGCTGGCGGGAGAACAGTATGGGTTATAAGAGCTGGCACAGTGACAGGATTTTTTCCCCCTGCTTTTTAGTTGTTCTGTTGTTTTTTCCTGGTAGTACCAGTAGCAATATACTCCCATCATCTGCTCTGCTTCTGCCACCTGCAGAAGGGACTGGCAAGTGGGGGAGGAGCCTGCAGCTGTTGCCTGGAAGAGGCGCTGGCTCCTAGCAACAGTAACTGCAGGCCCTGAAACTCAGAGCACTAAATCTTCCCACAGAGGTCTCACCCTTCCTCTCATTCAGTTCTACGAGTATCTGTTAAGGGCTTACTCAGCACAGGACACTGTTAGGCCTGGGAAAGAGAGATCAATCAAGTGCCTGGCCTTCAAAGAGCTCACAATTCTGGGTGCAGTCACAAGTGCACAGAAAGTACACTGCTAAGTACCGTGTAGAAGGAGACACTGGGTGCTCTGGGGAAACCAGACAGGCGTGTACTGATACAGAGGTTGGGAGAGGAGGTGGCAGTGAGCTGAGTGTTAATGATGGGTGGGAAGTAGCTAGGTAGGGAGGCAGACAAGGATGCTCCAGCCCAAGGGAATAGAACAAGCTCAGTCCAGTGGGGCCAGAGTGCATGTGTAGTCCACCCAGCTAGTGGAGAATGGCTGCAGAGCTGAGTGTGCACCAATGAGCCGAAGAGGTTGAGGTTTGGGCGATGCCAGGTGCTTTATTTTTTTTTTTCCACGTGCTTTGTACATACGATTATCTTCAGGAGAAACGTGGATAGTGCTGATTCCCACACATAGCTCACTGTTTTATCTCGAGACTCAGCATGTTTGATCACTGACTTGTTTGTTGACACTTGTGAGTGGCTTCAGGGCCATATTGTGACTCTGCATTACTGCAGAAAAAACTGAATTTGCTCACTGTAAAAGTCAATCAGAGTAGCTGGGCATGGTGCTGCACACCTGTAATTCCAGCACTTGGGAGGCTGAGGCAGGAGGATTGCCTGAGAGTTTGAGGCCAGCCTGAACCACATAGCGAGACCCTGTCTCAAAAAAAAGTCAAAGGGCCAGGGATTTAGCTCAGTGGTTCTGCCACTTGCCTTGAAAGCGCAAGGTCCTGAGTTTGATCCCTGGTACCAAAAAAAAAAGTCAATCAGTGTTTCAGGGATAATGTCAGATCTATAATATATTAAATTTTCCTTCTCTTTTCCTTTTAAATTGTTGTAGAAATGAAAGTTAAATATCCTTCATTTAACTTAACACAGCAGATTCTCGTGTATTTTGAAATCTCAGTCCAGAAAACATATATTTATTCCATTTAGTTGTTGGGTTTCAGAAATACCCAACTGGATTTTTTTTTTTTTGACTTACCTCAAAAGTGCCCCAACAGGACCTTGATAGATGTGATGCTTTCAAAGGCTAGAATAGTTTTTATTTAGCTCTTGTGATGAGGCTTTTATTTGTAGATCCAAAACAAAAAACAAGAAACAATCCTTTGCTTGTGGTTTATGTAAGGTTCAGCAGATGAGTGAACTTTAGTTCTACAGCTCAGGGACTGAACATGCCAGGGTACTATGTTAAGGAGTCTGGATAAACATGGCCCCTCCTGTTGGGGCTTAGAGCAGTAGAAGGCTGGTCCCAAACAAATGAACAACACAATAGTGAGGCAAGCACAATAAAGAAGTATGTGGAAGCCAGGCATGGTATCACACACCTGTAATCCCAGCACTCAGAAGGCTGAGGCAGGAGGATTGTTGTGAGTTCGAGGCCAGCCCATGCTATATAGTGTGCGTAATTAGTTCAAGGCCAGTCTGAACTATATAGCAAGACCCTGTCTCAAAAAAAAAAGTGTGTAAAGATGCTGAGCTAACAAGGGAGTTCTTAGTTTTTTGTTTGTTTGTTTGTTTTTTCCTGTATGTTGTTTGGTTTTTTTTGAGACAAGGTCTTGCTTTGTACTGCAGGCTGGCCCTGAACTCACTATGTAACCCACACTGGCCTCAAACTCATGGTGATCCTCCTGCCTCAGCCTTCTGAGTGCTGGGATCACAGGCGTGCAACACCATGTCTGGCTGTATTTTTTTGGTTTGTTTAGGGTTTTTTGTTGGTTTTTTTTGAGACAGGGTCTTGCTGTGTAGTTGAGGCTGGTCTAGAACTCACTTGTGCAGCCCAGGCTGGCCTCAAACTACAACAATCCTCCTGCCTCAGCCTCCCGAGTCTGCAGTTCTGGCTGTATTTTTAAATGTTTTCAATTCTGCAATTTTAATGGCTTCATAATGTTGCATGTTCCGGGGAATGGGTAATTTTTGTAGTAGCATCCCAGTTGTTGGACTTTGAGGTTGTTTCCAGTTATTTTGCTAATATAAACTGTGCTGCCATGAAATTACTTGTAAAAGAATTGCCACTGACATCTGTGACAACTTCAGGGTTGGGATCCGAGCTGGGTTTTGAACAATGAGTGCGTCACCAGATCGTCAAGGAAAGGGTAGCAAAGGGCATTCCAGGAGAGACGGGAGGTGCCCTCAGGTTCCAAAGTTCTCGGGCATCGCTTCCCCCACGCCAGCCAGTGCCTGCCCAGTAGGCTCATAAAGCTTCAGGCCCAGCACAGTGAGGTTACAGCTCCAGATGGCATTTTAATTGGATTTTCTCCCCTGTGCCTCGCTTCACAGTCACAACCCAGGCAATGTCGTACTACCTCAACTCAGAAAAGCACCTGGACCCAGGGCCCATCTACGTGCGAGAGAATGGGCAGCTGCACACGGTCGGCCTGGCTCGAGGTGGCGTCAGGAGCAGCCTGAAGAGGCCCAATCCTTTCAGACTGTTCCCCAAAGGCTTCTCTGTGGAGCTTTGCATGAACAGGGAAGACGACACTGCTCAGAAAGAGAAGACGGATCACTTCATCTTCACGTACACCCGGGAGGGGAACCTTCGGTACTCTGCCAAATCCCTCTTCAGCCTCGTCCTGGGCTTCATCTCTGACAATGTGGATCACATTGATTCCCTCATTGGCTTTCCTGAGCAGATTGCTGAAAAGCTGTTCTCTGCTGCTGAAGCCAGACAGAAATTCACACAGCCAGGTGCAGGCCTGCGGGCTTTACAGAAATTCACAGAGGCCTACGGGAATCTGGTGCTCTGTTCCCTGTGCTTGCGGAACAGGTGAGCATTCTCATTAGGATTTTGAGGATATTAATGGCTGTGTTTATTCTGTTGCGCTCTGGGGCTTAGTGAGCTTGAGACTGTCCCTCATCAAATAATACTTCAATATGGAATATGGAATTCAATATGGAATTTCAAATACAGAGTGGTAGGCCATTTTGAGAAATATCACTGTTTTATTACCTACTCATCTCCCACACTACCCTTGGTTTTCTTTTGAAAATATTTTATTAGTTGATTGCTACAGCTCCACCAGTAGACATATACTTTGCAGCCAGCTTTCCTAATAAGCAAAATCAGAAAAGACAAATGTGAGCTGGGTGTGGTGGGACACATTTGTAATCTAATTCCCAGGAAGCTAAGGCAGGAGATTTCAAATTCAAGGCCAGCCTGAACTATGTAGCATGACTCTGTCTTTAAAAAAGCAAAGGGTTGAGGTGGGGACAACATGTAATCTATCAAATATCTTTTGGTATGCTTTTGAGAGTGTGAAGATTAATACCCAGGATTCTTGGTCCTGCTTCAGGTGTGTTTGTTTGTTTTTGGGTTTTTTGGTACCGGGATGGAACTCGATGGAACTCAGGTCTTTGCGCAGTAGGCAGTGAAACCACTGAGCTAAATCCCCGGCCCTGTTTGTTTTTGTTTTTGAGACAGGGTCTTGCTATTTAGTTCAGGCTGGCCTTGAACTGGCAATCCTCCTGCCTCAGCCTCCAGAGTGCTTGTTGGGATTATAGGTGTGTACCACCATGCCTGGCTGTTTCAGTTTTAAGACTAGTAGATATTGACTGTTAGATTTTTTAAAAAGTAACCTAGAAAGAGTGACTAGAATGTCACATATGCTAAAGTTGAGAAATTCTCTAACAAAGCAGATGTCTTGTGATTTGCCTTTGCTCATATGCTTTTATGTATTCAAAAGTTTTATTCTACTGTTATGTAAAAACATGTTCAGAACATTTAATTTAAAAATAATTTACAAACTGGGCATGGTGGCACATGCTTGTAATCCCAGCATTTGGGAGGCTGAGGCAGGAGGATTGCCACAAATTCAAGGCCAGCCTGGGGTACATAATGACTTCAATGCCAGCCTGGACTACATAGAGAGACCCTGACTCAAAAAAAAAATCAATCAAAAAAGACCAGGACATGGGCCAGGGATTTAGCTCAGTGGTTTCGCCACCTGCTGCGCAAGTGCAAGGACCAGAGTTCGATCCCCGGTACCAAAAAAAAAAAGACCAGGACAAACAATTCAAGACAGGATCACGGAGGTGTAGAAAGCCTCCCTCCTGCCTCATCTCCTCTTTCCTCTTCTGTTGTTCGTTCCAGAGGCGAGCTACTAGTACCCCTTTTCTGTCATTCCAGAGCTATGCTGTTCATTTGCATGGTTTGTTACACAAATAACTGCACACTGCATACACTGGTAGATACCTTGCTTTCTCCACATCATTTGAAAATCATTTATCATAAATACTTGCAGGCTTTTAAAATAGCTATAGTGTACCACCAGCTGAATCTTTTTAGGATTAGGAACTGTAAAAGGCAGCTTATAGATGCATAATCAATATGACCAGAGAAATGAGACCAAATTTTCAAAAGCTATACCAGAAAATGTAATCTAAATGCCTATACTTAAAAAAAAAAAATCTTTATTTAAATGGCTCATGGAGTTAATGGTTTCACCATAAACCAAATACTGTATTTTAAAAAGAAATGCATAAATGTATGCCGAGAAGAACAGAATCTTAAATTCATAAACTGAGCAAGTTTCTTACAAAAGCTCTTCCTGCGGTGGTCTCAGTCCTGGCAGGGCTGGGACTGCGGCTGTTGGGAAGGAGGAAAATTACCCTGCCTAAGTGAAAAAGTCAAGCTGTATTTCATTGCAACTCCCATTAAATATACATTTTACTCCTTTTTATTTCAAGTTATGTTCCTTGTAGAAAAATTAGAATAGTGAAAAATAGGATTATGGTGTAACCTTGTTTAAAAGTTATTTATAAAAACATGCACTATTTGGGAAATAATATAAAACTGTAATATGTAAAAAATTCATAGTCCCACCATGATAATCATTTTCAAATATATATTTTTATACACTTTGGAATACATTCTCTATAGCTGTTTTTTTCCCCATCTACTCTTGTAGCCTTAAGTATTTCTCATGCATTTGAAAATTGTATTTATGTTTTTGTTCCCATGGTCAGATTGTGATGAAACTACCACTTTCGTTCATGTTTGATGAGCACATGAATTAGGGTAGCATTTCTGGAAGGCAGTTTGGCTATATATATATATATATATATATGTATTAGCCAGGCATGGTGACGCACACCTATAATCCCAGGACTCAGGAGGCTGAGGTAGGATTGCTGCAAGTTCAAAGCCAGCCTGGACTACATAGTAAGTTCAAGGCCAGCCTGGATTACATAGTAAGTTCAAGGCCAGCCTGGACTACATAGTAAGTTCAAGGCCAGCCTAGACTATACAGGAAGACCCTGTTTCAAAAAAACAAAACAAAAGAAACTAATCCAGTCTCTAATTGTAATCAGAAATGAGAACAAATACTTTCGTAGAACAGTGCTCATTGTAATACTGTTTGTACAAGTGAGTGTCTGAAAGCCAAATGTCCAACTATAGGGAATTTGTTAAAGCAAATTATTGATATAGTCATATGGTGAAGTATTATAGAACTGTTAAGATAATGTTTTAGGATCATTTAAGATGATACAGTAAAATGACCACAATATAATAAATGGAAAAAAATGGCATATACTGTAGGATCCCAAGTTTTTTCCTTTCTTTTGTGTGTACATGTGTGCTCTACTGTTACCATTGAGCTGTGCTTGCAGCCCAATTTTGTTTTTATTTTTTGTTTTTGTTTTGTTTTGGTTTTTTAAGAGTAGGAAATTTATTGAGGGAGAGGCAGGAGGGGATCTGGAAAGTGGGTTGTCTTGTTTTTACTTTTTATATATTTATTGGATATGTAGAAAAGAGAACACAAAATACAATCTAGACCATGGGATTGCAATTAGTTTTATTTTCTTATACTTTTCCATATTTAATACTTTTTTTCTCCAGTAAGCATGTATTATTTTATATTTATTTATTTTGTAGTACTGAGGCGGGTGGCAGAACCACTGAGCTAAATCCCCAGCTGTATTTTTTTTTTTTTGGTACCGGTGATCGAACTCGGATTCTTGCGCTTACACAGCAGGCGGCGAAACCACTGAGCTAAATCCCCGGCCCTCCTGCCCTATTTTGTAGTACTGAGGATTGAGCCCAGGACCTTCACAATGAGCCACATCCCCAGCCCTTTTTTTATTTTATTTTATTTCTTTATTTCTTTTTTTATTTTTTGAGACAGGATCTCACTGTGTTGCCCAGACTGCCTTCCATCTTGACACCCTTCTGCCTCAGCCTCCCAGGTACTGGTATCACAGACATGTACCTGTGCTGAGCAGTCATGTATTGATTACATTTATTATCAGAAAATAAAGGGAACATTTTTAACATAATCTTTGGGATCATATTTTATTGCAATAATTCCAAACTTCACTGATCTTGAAATATGAGTAGAATTTTAAAAATTATGATGAAAAATCTTTTTTATCCTTTTGACTCCTCAGAGGAAACTAACAGGCAGCAGGTTTGGGGTTGTATTTGCATTCCAGGGGTGAAGCTGCAGCAACATAGTTCTGCCAGCACAAGAGGGGGTCAGCTCGTAAGGAATGAGCTTGAGAAGATAATTGAAAATAAGCACTTGCTCTCTTGGGGTAGGTCACAAAGATATCTGCCAAAGGGAGAAGCAGCCAGTGTCTTTGTAGCTAGCTTCTGACCCTGCAGAACTCTCCTCTCATGTTAAAACCCTTTGGTTTTTAACCCCCACTGATGGTCACAGGGAAGCAAGTATGTTTTCCTTAAAATACCACCTTGTATTACTGAATAATAATAGGGTTCAATGGGAACCTTTTAAGGTGACATGTGCTTTTTAAATATTGTTTATGTTTTTCTCACTTCTGAAAAAAAATTAAGCCCCATTTTTCTAGTTGGAGAAATTGAAGCTCAGAAATCTTAACATGACTTTCTTACAATCACACAAGTAATTAGGGCTGTTAGAATCTAAAATCTCAGGTCTCTCTGCCACTAAAACATGTCTGCTTTCTCTATTGCCTCTCCACTATACTGTTGATATCTACAGATCAAGTTAGAAGACAAGTTGCAGGCAAGAACCTGGAGATCTGTGATTGGAAGGTGGAAAACATCAACTTTACTTACAGTGCAGTTAAAATAAGGCTGAGTAAATAAGGCTCACTTGGGCCAGGGATTTAGCTCGATGGTTCCTGTGCCTGCCTCACAAGAGCAAGGTCCTGAGTTCATTCCCTGGTACCAAAAGAAAAAAAAAATAAGGCTCATTTGTGTATCCAGCTGAGCAGCATAGGTTCTGCAGTTGGGGTTCCAGCACCTCAAGCCATCTTTACCCAGCAGTCAGGCCCGTGATCAGTTGAGTATTATACATCTAATTTTGCTTGCATATAGAAAGAAAAGAAATCCAACCTGCCTCTTGCCCTCTGATTAGTCTATTGTTTTTTGGTTGTTTTTTTTTGGTACTGGGGATCAAACTCAGGTCCTTACGCTTGCACAGCAGGCAGCGAAACCACTGAGCTAAATCCCCAGCCCTCTGTTATGTTTTTGACAATTTTGATCCTGCTGACAGAAGAGCAACATGAACTCTTTTTTGTTTTTTTAAGTCAGGGTCTCATTAATCCAGCCTGGCCTTGAACTCATTGTGCAGGCCAGGCTGACCTGGAACTACAGGTCTGTTTTACCATGCCCAGTGAGAAATGAACTCTTGAGTATAACCTTTGCACATCTTCCATCCTCCTGTGGAAACGAAACTTTGAGACTTTGAGAGCAAAGTAGAAGAGAAAAGAGGATTCTCTTGTCACAAGGCCGGTTCTCTAGTCTCTTAGAATCCTCTCCTCTCTGGTTCTTGTCATTCTTAATTCCTTTCATTTTATTCACTGACCTCATCTGAAATAGATGGAAAAACTGCAAGGCAGGGCAAAGCCTGGCCGGGCTGTGGAATGCCATTGTGATCTCCCTTTCCTTTCCAGAGGCCTCTCTGCTGCTTCCTGATAACAATCTGGCAAGGTGCTGCAGTGTAATTAGGTTGCAGGTGGTTTATCATAATAACCGTCTGGATGAGAGTCCCCTTGCTTACTTTTGTGTTAAGTTAGCAGGGTAGCAGGTCCAGTGGAGTGGTTAGGTGCTCAAGCTTGTGTTTGAGTGGGAAAGATAAAATGAGATCTGCCAGCTGTCTTAGTACTCTATGGGGAATATGCAGATTAGACTGACAGTTCTTGGCCTTTTTTAGTTTTCAAATCAAATCACTAGAAATTATACCTTACATAAAAATAACTTTATTTTTTAAATTATTTATTTATTTATTTTGAGATAGGGTCTCGCTTTGTAGTTCAGGCTGTCCTTGAACTCACTCTGTAGCCCAGGCTGACCTCAAAACTCATGGTGATCCCCCTGTCAGCTTCCTAAATGCACCACTATGCCTGGCTAAAAAGCAACTTCAGAGGAGTAATTAAAAGCTTGAATATTCTAAAGTTTTAAATTCTCAAATAAAGGTCCTAATGCTAATGCCAAGCTGTTTGGTAACTAAGTAGATGTATTCTCTTGTGGCTTGTTTTATGCACAGTGTTTATGCCACCATCATGTGCAAAGACTTTCAAGTTGTATACTAATTCAAAAATTCAGCCTGTGCCCACATAGTCGCCAGTGAAGGCTGCTTATTACATAGTACATAAGATGATGGGATGCTGACTGTGGCACAAAGTCACAAATTGAACTTTTTTATTAGAAGAAGGAAAATGCATGTAATCCTGTCACTCAGGAGGCTGAGGCATGAGGATCACTGCAAGTTCAGCACCAGCGTGGGCTATATAGTGAGTTCAAGACCAGCTTGAACTACATACATAATGAGACCTTAAGAAGCCAAAAACATAAAAAATAAAAGAAGGAAAAGAAAAGCTGTTAATTGTTCTTTATATGCCACAGATATCTGGTGATTTCAGAAAAGCTTGAGGAGATTAAGTCCTTCCGGGAGCTGACCCGCCTGGATCTTTCCTGTTGCAAACTTGGAGATGAGCATGAACTCCTAGAACATCTCACCAGTGAGGCCCTGTCCAGGTACTGATCTGCTGTCACTTGTCCATGGATTATTTTCATTTTTTTCAAAGCATGCTCTAATGAGATCATATTCTGGATTGTAAATTACTTCCCATTCCATTTTGTTTGGTAATTTATTTTTCTAAAATGTTTTCAATCTCCATTTAGTTGGTTTAAGCAGTATAAATTGGACAAGCCTTAGGACAGTCAATCAGTCGTTTGTGTTTTCTAAACAATCTTTATTTCAACATGTAGGACTCCAGCCTACTTGGTTGCAATTTTATTTTCCTTTTTTTTTTTTTCTCGCTATGTAGTTCAGGCTGAGCTTGAACTCACTATGTAGCCCAGGCTGGCCTTGAACTCAAGGCAGTCCTGCCTCAGCCTCCCAAGTGCTGGGATTACAGGTGTGTGCCACCATGCCTGGCATATGGTCAAAATTTTTTTCCCTTTATTCATTCCTAGTTTATCCTGGGGAGAGACAAAAAGTCACACCATTTCTCACAGTCATTACTATTTGCTTTTTAAACTATCACTGAAATATAAATGATAAAGAAAATGAACTTTTTTTTTTTTAGTGTCATTTGCAATACATGATAGCTACATTTGTTTTGGGGAATTGGTACATGTATATATCATATCTTGATCATTTTTGTTTTGTTTTTTTTGGTATCGGGGATCGAACTGGGGTCCTTGCGCTTGTGAGGCAGGCGGCAGAACCACTGAGCTAAATCCCCAGCCCGATCTTGATCATTTTTGATCCCTTACTTAGCCTCCCTGCTCTCTCCCCTCCCAGAAAATGAACTATTAAAGACAGCCAGGGCCGGGAGTTTAGCTCAGTGGTTCTGGCACCAGCCTGGCAAGTGAAAAGACCCGAGTTCCATTCCTGGTACCCCCCCCCCCAAAAAAAAGACAGCCAGATAAGTTCTTTCCAAGACCCATGATTTTAAAAAATGGCCCAGTTCATGTGGTTCACAAATTGCTCAGTCTGGCTGGTAGAGCAGAGGCCAGATGGATTCCTGTATGTGTTCAACACCCAGAAGGATCACACACCTGCACCTCACCTGCTGCCAGGCCACCTTGACTGTGACACCACACGCTGCCCATACAGAGGTGTATTTGTGGGGTTGGGTAGCACTGAGGCTCAGATTTCTTATGTGAAGGATGGGGGAACATCAAGTTGGCTGGATAGACTGGGTTATGAATATTCTGTAACAATCCGAGTCTGAAAATCTAGACTCCTAAAGCTGGTTAGAATGAAAGGATGGCTTTATGAAAGGAATTCTCAAAGGAGTTCTTTAGCAGGCTTTCCTGACCTATTTAGAATACATTTGGTTTTCACGTAATTTATCCATAATGCAGCTTTTGTGTTAACAAGGTATGTTTGTCCCCTTAATAGAAGCCCCTGTTTACTCATTACCATATTTCTGTAGTGTCTTCTGCCAACTGAAATTAGTATTACATGACACTTTGATCTGTTAATTACCCCTCCCTCTGGAACTGAAATGGTACCAAAAGAGCCTTAATTCATGTGAAATAACAGCAGTACATGGTATTTTATATTTTTAAATAAAATGTTACAAAGCATGTCCCCAAACTCTCTTTAAGTTATTTATTTATGGACTTTGTTTCCTTAGTATAACTCAGCTCCACCTGAAGGATAATTGTTTATCTGATGCTGGGGTGCGGAAAATGACAGCACCAATTCGTGTGATGCAAAGAGGCCTTGAGAACCTAACATTGTTAGACTTATCTTGTAAGTTTTATGAGCAATTCTGATTATTATTGGAAGAATGTTTTTCCCCCCGGGGGTTTTCCTGTGTCCTGTGTGGAGTGGGGGGGCGTGCCCACACACAGCCACCACCACGATGACAGTGATGATGATGATGGCAACGATGACAGCTGGGTACCCCTTTCCCAGCAGCCACTGTAAGATGCAGTGCACGCTGCCCTGATGGAAGAATGTCTTTAGCTGTCATCTAGTTCTTCCTCTTTGGTTTAGAGTGATTAAGGAAAGCTGGCCCTCTGAGGTGCCATAACAGGCAAGTGGCCGAGCAGGGCTAAATCCATAGGCTCTGACTCCTGGCCCAGTACCTCTTTCAGCAGGTTGCCACTTCCAGTAGGACGGGGAAAGCCCTCTCAGATAGATCATCCACGCCACTCACTGTGTGCACTCAGGGCACCCTTCCTTCATAGTTGTGGTATACATAAAGGACATCTGGGTGTTTTTCTTTGAATCTCTGATCCGAAGTGTCATACTGTGTTAGGTCCTTTTTTGTTGGTATTTACCCAGTGAAAAGCTGGATGAATCCACAGTTTTTGGTGACTTACACAGGATTAACCAGACACTGACCTCAGTAATAGGAAATCAACAGAGATTTTTTTTAGCATTTGTGCATCTGTTGACCCTACGGCAGGATGCTGTGGTGCTAAAAGAATAAAAAGAGAAGGCCAGGGTGTGAGAACACATGGTCTTCCTTGCTGTGCTACTTCTTGTTTTACTTTGTTTTGTTTGGTACCGGGGATTGAGCTCAGGTCCTTGCGCTTGTGCAGCAGGCAGCCAAAACCACTGAGCTAAATCCCCGGCCCTGCTGTGCTACTTCTACTGCTGTTTAACCCTCTGAGCCTTGTAAGTAAATGTTTCTTTTGTTTTTGGTACTGGGGGTGGAACTCGGAACCTTGCACTTGCAAGGCAGGCGCTGGAACCACTGAGCTGAATCCCCCCGTCCTGAACCTTGTAAACGACAGCAGTGAATGCCTGGCCCTATTTCCCAAGGAAGTAAATTATTGGACTTTTTTTTCTTTTGGTATCTGTGGTGTATCAGGCATATATCTTATATCTGAGAGGACAGTACTAAATGCAGTACTCTGATTTGAGAAGATGGTAAATAAGAAACACTCTGGAAAAAATGCAAGGTAGAGGGGGCTGGGGATTTAGCTCAGTGGTTTCGCTGCCTGCTGCACAAGCGCAAGGACCCAAGTTCGATCCCCGGTACCAAAAGCAAACAAACAAAAAAAATGCAAGTTAGAGTAGTAATAGCTTCTGTATCTAAGCACTGTTGAAAATTTTCTTATAATAAGTAAATGTTTTTACTTTAGAAGTAAAATGCCCCTGAATAAAGCACAGTGGATCATTTTTAGTAGATGTTTTGTTTTTTTTGTTTTGTTTTTTTGGTACCGGGGATCAAACTCAGGACCTTGGCGCTCGTGAGGCAGTTGCCGGAACCACTGAGCTAAATCCCCAGCCCAAGTAGATGTTTTTATATGCCATTTTCATATGGGTTCAAAGTGAACCTTTGAGATAACTGTCTGATTTACATACTTTTCTGTTCATCCCCATCTCCTATGTGGTTAGGGATATGAAAAGAGTTTAAAGATCATGTACTGTGTTCACTGGGGTGGTGGGGCACGCCTGTAATCCCAGCACTTGGGAGGCAGAGGCAGGAGGATGGCCACGAGTTCAAGGCCAGCCCAGGCTACAAAGTGAGTTCAGGGCCAGCCTGAACACAAATCGAGACCTTGTCTCAAAAACACACAAAGATCATGTACTGGGACTGCTTCACATTACAAATGGGAAAATAAGACCCCTAGGTTTAGTTTACTCTGAAAAGTTTGCCCACTCAATATTTTATAGTTTATCATTGCCTGCACTTTTTTCTGAGCTTGTAGTTGGCATTTTAGCAGCAATTATGTTGTAACAAAATGCTGCCTTGTTTTGACATCTAGGTAACCCTGACATCACAGATGCAGGAATTGGATACCTCTTTTCTTTTAGAAAACTAAACCGTTTAGATATCTCTGGAACGGGACTCAAGGTAAGACTTTTAGTTTCTTTCATTTTTGTAAATTAATTTCTTCTGACTTATTTATTTTTGGTACCAGGGATCAAACTCAGGACCTTGCTCTTGTCAGGGAGGCATAGCACCACCGAGCTAAATCCCAGGCTGTTTTGGTTTTATTGAGACAGGGTCTCACTGTGTACCCCAGGCTGGTCTTGAACGCATAGCAGTCTTCCTGCCTCAAGCTTCTGAGTGCTGGGATTACAGGTGTACAGCACTGCACCCAACTGTCTGCATTTATAGTTTGATATTTTGCTTTTGCTAATTGGTGTTCAGAAAGGGCTAGTATTTGTGGTGATCTTTATTTGCTATTAAATGTAAGAAAGAATTGGTCAAATGTCTGGTCTGTCTTTCCTTCTCTAGGATATCAAAACTGTCAAGCACAAACTTCAGACTCGCATAGGCCTTGTTCATTCCAAAGTGCCTTTGAAGGAATTTGATCATGGTAACTGCAAGACAGAGGGCTGGGCCGACCAGGTACTCCAGATTATTCTCCCCTACAGTTAAAATAGCTTTTCATTTTAATTCCAGGTGTGTTATCTAACACCTCAAACAGACAGTAACCTTCTTGGTATTCCTTGGCTGAATTGTCCTCTTCATGTCAAATCATACACACTAATGGGCCATAACTAACTCACCATCTTACCGAGTTAGGGCTGGAAGCCAGGCCTCATGCCTCATTCTCTGATCACTAGATTGGGCCCTTCTTTGTTAGACCTAGGAGAAAATGCCATTTTACAAATAACTCAAATTGGGGGGCTGGGATTTAGCTCAGTGATACTGCCGCCTGCCTCACAAGCGAAAGGTCCTGAGTTCGCTCCCCGGTACCAAAAAAAAAAAAAAAAGTACCCAACAAATGACTCAGTGAATTCTAGCTTACTGTACACCAAAGCAGTCTGACCTCACTTCAGGACAGATTCTGTTAGTGTGAACATGCAGGAGAGAAGAAACTGGTGTTGTACTGATAAGGACTCAGATCTCACTCATCCATGCTACAAATGCTGGCAGTTATTTCATCATGCATGTTCTGGATCAAGCTACAAGTGCTTCTGAACCACCGCCTCATCAGTGTCCCTCCTAACTGTGACAGTCATGCAGTTGGATAGATCCATCATTCCCATTGTGGTCTGGAGCCAAGGAGAGGGATCCAGGACAGAGTTGGATGGTTACACTAGGTGTCTATCAGGAAACATTTGTTAAAAGTGTCGGAAGGATTCACTGTGCTCACTTCAGCAGCACATATACTAAAAGTGTCGGAAGGGAGGGACACCGCCCACAGGCAAGCTGGCATTAACTTGCACTGCCCTACTTGGCGACTTTCTGACCTTCCATTTAAGTCTGTGCTTTACCAAGTTGTGAAAGCCCATTAAGAGCAAGCCCCAAGCCACTTGGGGCAGGTGTGGGATGGTCACCAAAGACTTCATGCAGTTTGGTGGCAAGTGGCAAGGTGGAAACAGCATGGGTTGTGGCTCAGAGAGACTAAGGCTTGGGGTCCTGGCTCAACAACATAAGTCTTATGACCTAAGGCAATTTTGAGTCTTTGTTCCTTCATTCCTAAAATGCAGAAACTAGGACTTTTCTTACAGAGTTTTGAAAGGATCAAATAAAACACCCACTGGCCTGATTTTTTATTTTGAGACAGAGTTTGCTTAAGTTGGTCAGGCTGTGCTGGGCTCAAACTTGCCTCAGGCTCCCTAACTGCAACTGAGATCACAGGCATGTACCACCATGCCCAGCTCCCAAATAGCTCTTACTGTCATTTTTATTCTTGGTAGTAAATCAACAGGTTCAGTTGATCTGTTCCTGTTTCACACCTGGAAGGTACCGTAGGAGGGTCTGTGAGCCGTGTTTACTGAGTGCTTTCTGTGTGCCTTTGTCACAGCTCTGTAGAATATGTCCTCTTATTAATGCCTATTTTTCAGATAATGAAATTGAAATTCAGAAATTGAATCTCTTGCTGAGAGTCTCCTAGTTAGTGAGTGGTGCAGCCAACTCTAGAATTGTATTCTCTAACTTCACTGTCCTGCTCTGTGCCTTGAAAATACTTTTCTTGGCTGTTTTTATGATGATTTCATTGCATATCATGAGAAGTAGTAAATGTAACATTCTTGTTACTCATGATAATCATTTACTTTTCTTTCTTATATTTTTATCTGTTTTGTACTCAGTCAAATTGCTGAAAGAATATGTAGTACCTTATAACAGATACTTTTTTTTTTTGGTACTGGGAATCAAACTCGGGACCATGCACCACTCGGAACCACTGATCTAAATCCCCGGCCCCACAAATACTTTTTTTTTTTTGGTACCGGGGATTGAACTCTGGTCCTTGGCTTGCACAGCAGGCGGCAAAACCACTGAGCTAAATCCCTGGCCCCCCACAAATACGTTTTTAACAGTTAAGAAACCAAAAACTGATCATGAATCATTACGAGAATATGAAAATGCAAGCATTTTATACACATGAATGTTTGAGTTACAGTTTGTGTGCTTTGAGGCACAAGAGGCTTCTGGGAATGTATGAAAAGGATTATGGCTAAGGTTTTAAATTTTAGTACTGTATTTAGTTTCAGGATATGCAGCTTATTTCTAGCTTGAAATAAGGATAGGAATAGACAGTTGGCTTTGTAGACTTTGCCTGAGTCTTACAGATACATTCATCCAACCTGTTTGTTTTCTGACTCAACTCTTGCATGAGAACAGAAAATCCAGACTTGACTTGGTTCTTGTTTTTTTTATCACCAGGTATCAAAATAATATTTACCACAGGGATTTGTGTTTTGTGGAAAGGGAAGAGAAAAGTTTAAGAGTAAAAGCTTAAAATTTTGTTTGGATTCACATCTTTCTAAATAACCTTTCAGATTGTCCTGCAGTGGGATCGATTGATTGTGGAAGCCTTGAAGCCGTCAAGTGTCCCTGAACCTCGAAAGACAGCTCAGTACTTCTGTGAGAAATTCTCTTTTCTTGTGGAGGTTTTGCCCTTGGGTTTTTGCATCCTTAAAGTAATGAGCCTGTCTTCTCTCAGTGATAAAATTATGATAGTATTGACTAATTTATGATCACTAAGACAAGTATTCCTATAATCCCAGCACTTGAGAGGCTGAGGCAGGAGGATCACTGCAAGTTCAAGGCCACCCTTGACTACATCATGAGTTCAAGGCCAGTCTGAACTACATAGAGACCCTGTCTCAAAAAAGCAAACAGACGAACAAAGACTCATATACTTTAGCATTGCTTAAGCAGTAAGTTCACACTTAGCTTTGAGCAACAGCACCAGGAAGATAGCTTTTTATAATTATTTATTTATAGCCTATCTTGTTCCAAAGATTTGTGGTAATACAAAACTGCAGTACAGTACAGAAAATTACAAAGTATAACCAAAAGGTAGAAACAGGGCTGGAGATGGAGCTCAATGACAGAAGACTTGCTCAGTACACTCGAGATCCTAGATTTGGGGGGGCGGGGGTCCATCAACAGATGAGTAAAATATAATATAAAGTAGGGGAATTTTGATACAAATGCTGTTTCTAAAAATCTGATTGCTCTTCTGTGAGGTTTCCAGAGTAGTCAGATTCATAGAGAAAATAGAACAGTGAAAGTAGTCAGGGTCTGGGCAGGGGGACGAACAGGGAGTTGCTGAGTAATACTATTCACTACTATTCAGTAGTTGCAGAGTTTCAGTTTTGCAGGACAAAAAGATTTGGAGATAGATGGTGGTGGTGATTGCACAGTGTGAATCGCTTAATTCCACTGAACTGTACACTTAAAAATAGTTACAATGATGAATTTTAGGTTGTGTATATTTTACCATAATTTTAAAGAATAAGGTGATGAAATAAAAATGAAAGAAATGTAACGAAAAATAAGGATCCAAGGCATACCAGAAAATACAAAACAAGGTCATATTATGTTATCTTCATATTGCCCTTATGAAATAGGTTTTTATATTCTTAGAATGATGAAAAAACTGAATCTCAGACAAGTCAGTTACCCGAACTCATTTATCAAAATCCAGTGTGCGTCCATACCTTCAGTGTGTGCTGTGAATGTACCACTTACTTCACAGGACATCCAGCAAAATACACTGGCTCCAGAACTACCTTTTTTAGGCCTTAGTGCCTTCCTGTGAGCCATCTCTAGCCTTAAGCGGGCATTAGTAAAGTCGTCACGCTCCCCTGTCACCCTTCTAGATCAGAATCGAGCTCTAGTGGAAGCCTCGAGGATATGCGCGCTGGCAGACACCCACATGAAATCTTCTGGAAAACTCCAGTTCTACAAAGAGAAAGCCCTGGACTGCCGAGGGCCATTGTTGAAGCATGAAGCTTCCTCCAACCAAGAGTCAAAGAAGAGCAAGAAGAGAACTTTTGAGGAGTCAGAGCAGGAACAGAATAATTCTTCACAGGCTTCAAAGCAGAAATATATGTGTCTTGCTGTGGAAGACTGGGACTTGTTAAACTCCTACTGACCGGCAGATATAAGTTGGCTTTTCTACATTCAACTCTAGTGTGTGAAGAAAGGGGACTGATAATTACATTTTGTTTGAATTTACCTATGACATTAGCATAGCAAGCAGATATTTCTACTTTTGTGGTGTGGAGGGGAATACTATGGAAGTATGTAATAATTTCTAATGTATATTTTCAATACACAGTAATTTTTTCAAATAAACCTTTTTGCTGTCCTTAAGTTCTGCTTGTGGTTGAGAGACTAGAGCCACAGAAAAGGAGATGGACAACCATGTGAACTAACAGGGCAGCTTAGCATGATTTGTAACTACTACAATTTGACCCAGCTAATAGAATATATACACTGGTACCTCTGTGTACAAACTTAATTTGTTTTATGATTTTGTAGAAGATGGCTGCATTTGTGTTTGTGTGGGGAAGATGGCTGTGGTCATATTTGTCACCCAATGCAGAATTTGTGAACTGAAGCAGAATTTTGCCAAACGCAACAGAAGCATTCATGAGCCGAGCTATTACTGTATATGAATGAAGCTACCATTTATTGACTGCCTGCTCTGTGCCATGTCCTGTCTTCACACCAACCTTGAAGATGGGAGCTAGCCCCGACTTAAGAGTTAAGACAAGTCACTTAGCCTCAAGTTAAGTGACTTAAGGTCACAGAGCTTTTAAGTGACATTCAAATGTGTACTCCTTTCCAGCCAACTCTAAAGCCCATTCTGTTACATTGCATTCTTAAACAGTAATTGCCATTTATTAATATCCTAGCCATTAAGGCTTTTCAGGCCACAAGATTTCAGTTGCAGCTCCTCAGCTCTGACCTTGTAGCACAGAAGCAGCCAGGCACACTAAATAAATGAGTGGGGCTATATTTGAATTCAAGTTTATTTACAAAGACAGGTGGCTGATGAGTTAGTTGATGGGCCATCCTTTGCTGGCTTTTGCTTGAGACCCTGTTTCTCCAGCTTTATTGTACATGCAGATCGCCCAAGGCTCTTCTTGAAATGCAGATTCAGATTCAGCAGGTCTGGAGAGGGCTTAAGATTCTAACATGTGTCTAATGCTTATACTTTGTGGGCCATACTGAATAGCAAGGCTCTTGTGGACCATCTGCTATCCCACTCAGAGCCCCTAGCTACATGGAACATTGAATGTTAGATTATTACGGAAATCTTGGAAAGAAATACACAGAGACACAGAATTCGGATAAAATAATAAAATTTCTTCTCACAAGTGGACGGGAATGCTAGAAACCAATCTGGTCAATATCCACCCCCCTTTGTTCAGCATTTCCCTTTTTATATCCTTTTTAGCCATTATCTTATCCCTAGTGGTCTTTGATATGTAAATACAATTCCAGTTCCTATTTACAAGTCACAGACACAAGATAGGCCATGTACATTGTAAATTCACCCTGGCAGGGTAACTTTGTTAGGTTAATGAAGTTACTGGTTAGAGTCAGACAATCCTCACCTTAAGGAGTTACAGGAAAAGCTAATCTTTTTTTTTTTTTTTTTTTTTTGGTACCGGGGGTCGAACTCAGGTCCTTGCACTTGTGCACCAGTTGGCGAAACCACTGAGCTAAATCCCCGGCCCATGGAAAAGCAAATCTTAAAAGAACACATTACTTATTTTGCTTCTACAGCTACCTTAATATTCAATCTATTAAGTTATCTAAAACTTTTCCGTATCATTCCTCCCTCTGTTTACTTCGGGATAATTCTTCTATCCATTACAAGTTCTATCCAGTTTATCTACATTTTTTTAACACTACCATTTGGTAGTCTTGAGCTGCACCACTGCGCTACCATATAAATTTTGAAATCCATTGGATGACACAAGGACCAAACATTAATATTAATACTGTAACAAGAAGGGGACTCAGAATTCTGAGTTCCTATCCAAGTTTTTTTCATTCTGCCCAAGTAAAATTAATCTCATAGGATAGCTCTCCTATACCAAATTTCTCATCAAGAGCCTTGATCTGATCTTTTAGTTTGCCTAGTGATTCTTGTACTACACCAGATTTATTAGCATATTAACAACTCTCTTCACCAAGAAATAAGCAAGTCCCTCCTTTCTGGGCTGTGAGCAAATCGAGAGCACGTCTTTTCTGTAATGACATTGGCCAGTGAATCTAGTTGGGTTTCTAAAGCCTGAAGTGTTTCTCAAATTTCCTCAAGATCTTTTTAAACTTCTTGTTCTAATGAAATATATTACTCCTTTTAGCCAAATAAGATCCCATGGGATTGGCATATACATAGATACAGGATTACACTGACCTTGTTTACAATTGTTACAATTACCAGTGGCTCATCCAACAAGGGAGCCATTGAACCAAACTTGTGTTTTCTCTTTGCAATATAATTTTTCATTAGAATAGCCCCCCACAGTCAGAAGTTATCCCAGGTCCCCCATAATGTTTTTATCAAAGAATATTGTAAACAGATAGCCTTCTGGTTCCCATTTTACCGTTTTAAAAGTCACATATTGTTCATCAAACTTTTCATAACTAGGCCTAAACACTCGTAGTTCAAAAACAAAGAGACTTAAGGCAGTGGTGATCTGGTACAACACAATAATCCATGTCGTTGTCCTTGTTGGTGCTTCCATTCTTCAGCTGTGTGTTGATTCACCAGCCTCCAGAGTGGTGAGAGCAGGGCTTTGAGTGCGTTGTCTTTCTTGGCTTTCAGCATCAGCTTTATTGTTAGCTTGTGCAATGAAGTCTTTGCCTTTCTGATGTCCTGAACAATATATTACTGTGACTTTGCTAGGTTTCCACACTGCCTCTAGCAACTGTATAATTTCCTGTTTATTTTTAATTAGCTTCCCTTCTGCCATGAGAAGACCTCAGTGTCAGTAAATCATGCCAATAATGTATAATGTAGCAAATGCATAGCAAAAGTCCATATATACACACACACACACACACACACACACACACACACACACACACACACCTTTTTTACCCTTTGCCCATCGGAGTGCCCGTATGAGTGCCCAGACCACCGACAGCCCTGGCTAGGACCACCACATCCTTCATGGTTACCGCATATCCAGCATGACAAACCCCATCTTCCACGAAGCTGCTCCCATCCGTGAACAGAACAAGGTCAGCATTGGACAAGGGTGTCATCTGCAAGTCAGGGCGGCTGGAAAAGAGCTCATCAGTGACACTCAAGCAGTCATGATTGGGAGGGCCTGTCTTCGTGGGCAAGAAGGTAGCAGGATTTAAAGTTTTATAGAAATAAACCACAAGTGGGGATTCTCACAGAGAAGGGCTTGATACTGAGTAACCCAATTATTTGAGAGCCAATGATGCTCCCTTGTGTTTAGCAGTTCTAGGACCAGGTGTGGAACCTGCACAGTCAGTTCCTGACCTAAAGTCAGCTTGTCTGGGTTTTTTGAATCAACAGAACTGAAGTTGCTAAGGCCTAAAAACAATGAGGCCGTCCTTTTGATACTGAATCTAAATTCTTAGACAAATATGCCACCGGTTGATTCCATGGGCCTACTTCTTGGGTCAGCATTCCAAGGGCCACCTAGGTTTTTTTCAGTAACATACAGAGTAAAAGGCTGCTTTACATCTGGTATGCATAGGGCTGGGGTGGCTGCCTAAGTCAATTTTAAATTTTTTTTTTTTTTTTAAAGCTTCCTCCTGTTTTACAGTGCAATGCAGATGATTTTCCTCTTGTCCCTTTAGGGCTTCATAAAGGAGTTTAGAGATTTCTGTAAAACCCGGAATCCAAATTTTACAGAAGCCTGCTGCCCCAAGAAACCTTCTCAGCTGTTTCTTTGTTTAGGGTATAGGGATGGCACTAATAACCTGTTTTTTATTTCCTAGGCAACGCATACCCTGTGTTATTTGAAATCCTAAATGTTTAACATGCTGTACACAAATCTGGGCTTTTCCCCATGATACCTTATATCCAGTTTTCCTGTAAGTGCAGCAACAACTTTTTGGTGCCTTCCCAGCACCATTCTTGGGTTGAGCTGCATAACAGTAAGTCAGCCACATACTGCAGTAGGACACAGCTATATTGTTCCACGGGGAAGGCAAGCAAGTCCTTGGCTAGGGCTTCCCCAGAAAGCGTGGGTGAGTTTTAAATCCCTGTGGCAATCTAGTCCAAGTAAATTGAGTATTTTTCCTATCACTAGGGTCTTCCCATTCAAATCCAAAGATGGGTTGACTGAGGGGAGTGATGAGAAGGCAAAAGAAGGCATCTTTTAAATCCAAACAAGTAAACCATGATGGGCTTTCCTGGGGCAGAAGGGCCAGATAAGTTTACTGGATCCAGGACTAATTAATGAGAGACAGAGTTGACTCAGTAGCGGAAGGAGTTTTCTTTTTAAATTTATATATTAATTGGTACATTTTAGGTATACAATACATTTACATTTATCACTGGGTGCCTGTACCTGTACATGATGTATCTTGGTTCTTATTTTTTTCCCTATTACCTGTGCGCCCTTCACCCCCACCACCCTTCCCTATTTACATAGACTTTGTTTCCATTTTTTTTTCTTTCTCATAATTTTTCCTTTCCCTTCTTCCCTTTCCCCTTCCCCTCCCACCACCCCTACACCTTTGGACCTTTTCCTATTTCAAATTATCAATTATTCATTTTAATCATTTTCATCCTTATTTACACTTTCAGTTTCTCACACTAGAGATACTATTCGGTATTTACACATGTGTCCTATTTATTTCACTTAAGAGTATGGCCTCAATATGCATCCATTTAGCTATAAATGACTCTAGTTTCTCATTCTTTATGACTGAATAGTACTCCATTTAAAAAAAAAAAAAAACCCATCTTCTTTATCCAGTTTCCAGTTGATGGGCACTTGGGCTGTTTCCAAACCTTAGCTATTACAAACCGTGCCGCTATAAACATAGGTGCACATATATTGCTGTGGTACGATTGTTTTAATTCTTTGGGGAAGATACCCAGTAGGGGAATAGCTGGGCCGAAGGAGTTTTCTAAAGTCACAGCTATCAGGAGCAGTAACAAATTCCCTGTTTCTAAGAGTGTGCAGAGACTGGTGACTCTGGCAGGGCTGGTCCTCAGGCAATCCAAACCGGAGATGGGGCTTGGATTTGATGATCTTTAGGCATCTTCCAGGCGCGGGGGTCTCTAACAGTTATCTAGTTTTCCTGGTCATCGCAAAGGGTTTTGCAAAATGATCAAGAAGATCATTTTATTGGGTCCAAGCACTAGTATCATGCACACGTGCACACACAATTTATTTCCTTTTCTTTTTTTTTTTTAAAGAAAGCAAATTAACCTCCACTTCTCCACTCTAACTCTGGAGAGCCAGTGGGGCCCAGGAATATGCATTTTAAAGAAGCAGCATCCCTCCAGTTCTACCAAGAACCTGATGCGTCAGATCTCACAACTCCTCTTTAAGAGACTGGGTGAAGATGATGAGATGAGATTACAAAAATCCTCCCAATAAAGAGCAATGTGCGATTGGCTTTTGGTTTTTATGCTTGTTTGGTGGCACAGGGGGATGAACCTAGGGCCCCTGAGAGGCGGTTACAGTTGGATTAAGTCACGAGGGTGGACCTTCCATGTTGGAATTAGTGCCCATATGAAAAGAAGACAACTGGGTGCATGCCTACATTCCTAGCACTCTAGGAGGCTGAGACAGGAGGATTGCAGGGACAAGCCCAACCTGGGCAATTTAGCAACTTAGATTGTGTCTCAAAATTTTAAAAGAGCTGCCAATGTAGCTCAGTACAAAAGCCAAGCCTTCAATCCCCAGTACTGCCCAAAAAAAGCCTCCCTCCCAATGCTATGTGAGGCCAGAACCCTGAAGAGAGCCATCACTGAGAACCCAGGCCTCCTGGCACTTTGAGCTCTAAATTCCAGCCTCCAAAGCTGGGAGAAAGGAATTTCTGTTGTCATACAGAAATAGAAATGCAAAGTACCTGGAATATCCAAAACAAGTCTAAAAAAGAACAAGGTAGGAGCACTAATATTACATGATTTCAAGGCTTATTATAAATCTACAGGAATGAAGACAGTATGGCTTAGGCAATGAGATAGATAATGGGAAAAGAAGATGATGCATACATGGATAACTAATTTTTATAAAGTAAGAAGGTGATTTAGTAGCCAACGATTGCCTTCTCAACAAACGGTGCTGCAAGAATTGCATTCCAGTGCCCTCCCTAAAAGACAAGTGTGATTCATTCCTTGTATCTTATACCAAAAAAACTCAAAATGAATCATAGACTTAGTTATATAACCTAAAACTAAAAACCTTCTAGGAGAACATATAAGATAAAATATTTTGACTTTGAGTTGAGCAAACATTTCTTAAATACAGTAACAAAAGAATGATACATAAAAGAAAAAAAGTTGATAATTGGATTTCATCAAAATAAAGAACTTCTGCTCTTTGAAAGACATTGTTAAAAAGTAAAAAGACAGGGCCAGGGATTTAGCTCAGTGGTTCTGACGCCTGCCTCGCAAGCGCAAGGACCCGAGTTCGATCCCTGGTACCAAAAAAAAAAAATAATAATAAAAAGACAGACTGGAAGAAGCATTTTCAAATCATACATCTGATTTGGATGCACATTCAGACTATGTAAAGTAACCAGGGATGGTAGCACATACCTGGAACTCAGGCACTGGGGAGGCTGAGGCAGGAGGATTGCCATGACTTCAAGGCCAGCCTGGGCTTCATAGACCTTGTCTCAAAAAAACTAAAACAAATGAACAATCTGATAAAATGGGCAAGAAATTTGAGCAGATCCTTTACCAAGAAGATCTGTGGGTGCTGAATAAGTTCATGAGAAGATGCCAGAGAGCTTTTTAGTCACTAGGAAAAGGCAGAGCATAGGCACAATGAGATGGCACCACACACCAGCCAGAAGAGCTATGATAAAAAAAAAAAAAGAGCTATGATAAAAAAGCCTACCGGGACATGTTGGTGAGGCGGTGGAGCAGTCAGAGCTCTTGCATGGTGATGATGGGAGTGTAAAATGATAGAACCACTTTGGAAAACAGGAGAGTTCATAAAAAGTTAGGGATTGATCTACTACATCTGCCATTCTCCTATTTAATGCTCCAGGATAGATGGAAACATATGTCTATATGAAGACTTATATGTAAATGATTAGAGCAGTGATATTTGCAATAATCCAAGCTGGGATTTACTGGAAAGCCATCAGTAAGTGAGGAATGCATCTCTTCAGGGCTGGACATTGCTCAGAGGCACAGCACTTGCCTCGCATGCACAAAGCCTGGGTTCAACCCCTAGCATTGCGCAAAACAAGAATGTCTCTTCAGCCACAGATTGTGGTAAGCCGTACAACGGGAATAATGGATAGTGGACATGGTTGCAGCATGGATAAGTCTTGTAATAGTTATTTGAGTGAAAGAAGCCAGATGAGAGGGCATATTCTGTATGGCCTCGTGTCTGTCACATTCCAGGAAAATCCAAAGTACTGTATTCTGTACCCATAGAAAAGAAAGAAGTCAGTGGTGGCCAGAGTATGGGTTGAGAGTGAGGGGTCAGAGAGGGCTCTGGGAATTTCTGAGGGAGAGGAATCTGTTCTCTGTCTTCCTCGTGAGAGAACATGGGTGAAGGTGTAAGAAGTCTGAAGGATGGCTTCCCGTGGGTTCTGACCCTCCCCACATTGTTTTAGCCTTGTAAAAATATCAATATCCCTAATGAACTGGCCTCGCCAAAGTCCTGCTTATAGAACCAACCATTCCAGACCAAGAGGCCTGTAGTTTCAGAGCAAAGGGAAACTTGTGTAAATGCAAGATGGACCAATGACCATGGACAGATGACCTAATCCTGGCTAGTTTCCAGCCTCCTCATTCTCTGCTACCCCTTCTAAACCCCTTACTCTGTAAGAGCGCCAGCAGGCCCTCTCAGGTCTTTATCTCAATAAAGCCTGTCCTTGCTGTAAGTCTTTCTCCTTTTTCTTTCTTACAAGAGACATATGTAAAATTGAGGAAAATGTATACTTTAAATTCATATAGTTTATTGTCTGTCATTCATACCTCAAAAAAACTGCTGTTTTGGCTTGCATCCAGGTGGCCCCCCAAAGCCTCATGTGCTTGTAGGTAGGGTTTGGGGAGGTGACTGAATCACAGGTGTGTGATACTGGATTAGTCCACTGATGAGTTTTGCATAGTTCTGGGCATGGATGATGGATTTACTGAAGAGGGAAGACCAACCTGGGTGTGGGTGGCACCAACCAATAGGCTTGTAGCCTGGATGGAATAAAAAGAGACAGCAGGAGGAAGGCTGCTATTTCCTGCCAAGCCTGCCATGGACTGTTCCTCCTCTGCAGTGAGCCTCTGCCGTGCCACCCTGCCTTGCAGCCAGCTGACTATGCACTGAAACCTCCACAAACTGTGAGCCAAATAAACCTCTCCTCCTTCAACATGTGAGTATTTGGTATTTTGTCTCAGCAACAAGAAGGTAACTAAGATCCCTGCTTTAAAGAAACTTCATTGAACTATACAATTAAGATTTGTATATTTCTGAAAGTGATTTCCCTTAAAAAATATGATGGCCTGGTACCATGTGGCATTGCCTCCTCCAAGCACTGTAAGTTAAATGCATAGATTAAATTGTGTGAAATGACAATACATATATATTCTTGGAGAAGCAAAAAAACCCAAAAAGATTTGTACATTTCAGATGGATGTGGTGGCATGTGCCTATAATCCCAGCTACTTGGGAGGCTGAGGCAGGAGGATTGCAAGTTTGAGGCCAGCCTGGACAACTTAGATCCTGTCTCAAAATTTAAAAAAAGAAAAGGCTGAGACATGGCTCAGTGGTAGAGTGGTTGCCTAGATTATATAAAACTCTGGGTTCAATTCCTAGTACTGAAGAAAAATTGTGTATTTCATGTATGTAATTTATACACATAACACATGTACATGTTCCCCTATCTAAGGTTTCATTCTCTGAGGTTTCAGTTACCTGTGGTTATATGCAATCTGAAAATATGAAATGGAAAAGTCCAGAGAAAAAACAACTCACAAGTTTTAAATACTGTGTTATTCTGAGGAGTGTGGTAAATTTCCTAGATATAAGTTGTGCCTTTGACAGCAGATCCACCCTGTCTACACTACCTCTGTAGGCCACTTCATAGCCATGGACTACTGCAGTAGCACAGTGCTTGGGTTCAAATAACCCTTATTTTACTTAATAATGGCCCCAAACACAAGACAAGTGATGCTGGGAATTTCATTACAGTATGTTGTTACAACTGTTCTATTTTATTATTGGTTATTGCCATTGATTTCTTACTGTACCTAATTTATGAATTAAACTTTATCCTAGGAATGTATGAATAGGAAAAAACATAGTACATGCAGGGTTTGGTGCTCTTTGCCCATCCACTGGGGGATCCTGGAATGTACCCCATAGACAAGGGGGGACCACTGAGTGAATATGTGACAGCCACCAGGCAGTGCAGCCTAGGGCAGGTTCCCTTCCTCTCTGAGAAGCAGTGTCCTCTTTCGTCAAAAGCCAGGCTGTGCTCTGAGATCCCTGCCCGCGCTGACGTCTGTGCTGTGTGTCTAAGGATGAAGAGACAGCTCCTGGCAAACAGTGACGGCAGACAGTTAAACCAGACCAGATTTCCAGTCCAGACCCTGGGGCCCAGCCTGAGCCCCTTTAAATTCCATTCATCTAGCCCTGCATGTTTGCACAGCGAAGAACCTGTTGTACTAAAGTCCTGATCTTGGAACTAGGGCCAAGGAGGCAGGGAGAGGGCAAATATTGATGCTGGCTGCTGAGCTCTCGCCCCAGGCTGCTCTGCTGACGCCACCAGGGGAGGGCCTGCCCCACTTTTCTGCCCTGGGTCTTCCCAGGTCCGCCTTGTGGAGTGTGGTTTGGAGGTTAGTTCAGCACATGTTCCTTTCTGAGAGGAAGAACAGTAGACAAAGAAGAACAAATGCAGGTTCTCCTGCCAGTGCCAGATACTAACTGCAGACTGAGCCCCTGCCCTGGGTTCAGCTGCCCTCTAGGAGACCTGGCTGAGAGAGAATGAGGCACACGCTTGAAGGCCCTGGTGAGCTCTGATTTTGAGCCCATCAAAGTTTAGCTCCTGAATCTGCATCTTAAAAGCTGTGTGATCCTGGGCCAGGGATTTAGCTCAGTGGTTTTGCCACCTGCTGCACAAGTGCAAGGACCCAAGTTCGATCCCTGGTACCAAAAAAAAGAATCAGAAGAAAAAGCTGTGTGATCCTAGCCAAACACGTATCTCTCTGTGCCTGTGCAAAGTGGAATAACCAACCAGGGTTCTGGAGTGCTTGTGAAGATTGGAGGAAATGAGGTTCCAGAGTTCAGAGATCAGGCCTTCCCGCTAAATAAATGCTGACGTCTAATTCTTGTTGTTTTGTTTTTCGGTACCAGGGATCGAACTCAGGACCTTGGGCTTGCGCAGCAGGCACCGGAACCACTGAGCTAAATCCCCAGCCTTTGGCTTCTAATTCTTTTTTTTTTTTTTTTTTTTTTTTGGTACCAGGGATCGAACTCTGGTCCTTGTGGTTGCAAGGCAGGCGGCAGAACCACTGAGCTAAATCTCTGGCCTTGGCTTCTAATTCTTGTGACAGCTGCCAGTGCAGCACTGGGCACCACTTTTTCTGCAGGAAGCTTTGCTGTTTTTGGACCTCTCCTTGTCCTCCCCGGAAGCCCAGCAGTTTTCGGGGTGCTGGACCCTTCTTCCTCAGCCTTCTTTGCAGCCCTTCTCAAAGTGGATCACGTGTGTTCCTGCTGCTGAAAACCTCGGCCAGCACCCTGCAGTCTTAGCCAAGGTCCCTCTCTGTGGTCTGGAAGCCAAGCTCTTCTACACCCTCGGGCACCAAGGATTCCCACTCCTTCAGCTTGGGGGCCACTCCTCCCCTAGCCCCACACTGTGGTGCGGCTCCTTTCTCTCCGAGTCCCTGCTCAGGTGACCTCTGTAGCAAGCCCTCCTGAGGCAACAAGGGACAGCTAACCCTTACTGCTGGACTTCGGAGCCCGGCTGCCTGCTCTGTCCCCAACTCATGACACGCAGGTCAGCTCACTACCTCGCCTCTCCACTGAGACATTTCCCTGCTTAATGCCCCATTGATGCCCCACTGCCCTAAGGGTACAGTGTGACCGCCGTGCCCTCCTACATCTCTCCCCTCTCACGCACCTCCCCTCCTCCCCCACCCTGGGCGTTGCCCACCCTGGCCCGGTGGACTTTTCCTGGCTGAGCCCCGCTCACCCGTGCTTTCCTCACAGGGACAGACCCGGGTTGCCCTTTCCCCACCTTCCTCCATAAGTGTCCTGGGGGAGGGAGGCTCCTTGGGTCAGCAGGCGTAAGCAAACCGTGGGGAGCCCAGGGTGGGGCAGGGCGGGGACTCCGCAGAGAAACTGGGCAGAAGGTGGCAGAGCGCAGCTCCAAACAGCACCTGGGAGCTCGGGTCCAGCACTGTCTTTGGAGGATCAGGATCGAGTCAGAAGTGTGATGGCCTGGCTCCCTCAGGCACCTCTTGGGGCCCAGCCTTTTCCACTGTGCCACCCTCCCCGCCATGATGTGAGGTGCAGCCACTGTCCCCGGCCTCTTCCTTGGTGCCCTGGCACTCCCGACTCCCAGGTATGCAGAGCGAGATGGCCAAGGAAGGAATGGGGCGGTGAATGAAGTAGTGCTCACCACTCTGTTGCCCATTTCCAATTCAACACTCAGGAGACTGATCTATAAAACCGAATGGAGATAGATCTGTCTCCTCTGACAGGACCCCCCTTCTCCAGAGTCTACCTCTCTCTCCACACCTCCAGAATGAGTGTGGGACACTTTCTGCACCCTGCCAGGGCATGGTCCTGTGGACAGTTAGAAAGGTTTTGGGCTGGGGTGCAGCTGGCTGTGTCTGAGTCTCAGTTCTAGCCCTTACTTTGGCTAAGATCCTGGGCTTATTGTTTCTCCTGGGCCTCAGTTTCCCCGTCCGTCTGGTGGAGACATCCATCCTTGCCTGCCTGGGTGTCATGAAGTGGGTAGATGTAAAGAAGCAGCTCACTGTGGGTCGGATCCTTTCTTCAGGAACCCTGGGCTGCCCGGCTGGCAGCTGGGGTGAAGCACAAAGAGGAGCTTGGCAGGGTGGACAGAAAGTGGTGAGCCCTCTTTCTCTTCTGCACATCTTCTGTTCTACAGCTGCAAGTCTCTGGATGCTTCCCACTGGTGGGGTGGCAAGTGCCCTGCCTCCCTCAAAATCTCCCATGACCAGTCAGCAAGAAACACGCAGCACTGCTGCCTTAAATACGAGCAGGGCAAGAAGTACCAAATGCTTCGCTTCTGTGCCATCCTGGAGGGCTGAACTGCTCTGCTTGGCAGAGAGGCCCCAGACTGATCTCCTCTCCAAGGTGTAATTAAGATCAGGATCTGAAAACCTGACTTGGAGCAGAGGAGCAGATTTCCAATGGGAGGCCCTGGACAGATCTAAAACCACAGAGGCAGATTCTCAACTTTGTGTGAAGCTGCCTAGCATCACAGAGAACTCCCTGGCGCCAGAGGTGTTCAAGGAGAGGCTGAGCAACTGGAAAGTAGGAGAGCCAATTCCTATTCATAAGAGGATGCAGAGGTACCACTGGGCGATTTGTGTTTCACTTTGCTTTGCAGTGCTGAGATGGAAGCCAGGGCCTCGTGCATGATAGGAAAGGGCTTTACCGTGGAGCTGCACCCACACTCCACTGGACGATTGTGAGAGCTCCTTCCTGCCCTGGTGGCCCAGAATTCAGGGTTCGCAGGAGCTGTCATTAACGCCATTCCCAGCAGCCTCTGGCTGGCCTGGACAGCCTGGTCAGGGTCGCAGACAGGTGTACTCATCAGACCAGTCGGAGCAGTGCTGTGTGCCATCCTGGCACAGGGCCCTTGGGACACAGCCGCAGTACTGGAAGACGGTGGGAAGGCAGCGCCACCACCCAGGGCCGCAGGGTGGGCACGTGGTCACTGGGGAGACAAGAGCCAGCAGCAGGGCAGCTGCTGTGTCCTGGAAGGCCCCGTGCACCCGGGTTTCCAGATCTGAAACCTGCCCTCGCTCCCTAGCCCCACCCCTGCTGACTGGGGTTGGCCACATCTGTGGTTTTCCCATGGCAGAGAGGGCTTCACAACTCCTAGGTGCTGTGACCACATCTGTCCTGTCTGAGCCCCACATTGCTCATCTGCTCAGAACTGTCACTGAGTGCCAGAGGACAGGCAGGCAGTGTGCCCAAGTACTAATGGGTGCAGGTCTTCTCCCCCTTCCCCTGCTCTGCCTCCTGGCCTAACCCTGACCCCAGCCACACCAGCCCCTGCCTTGTAAACCCTGTCTGCTCTCAGGCCTGCTCCTGCTGCCTCTTCTGAGAAGTCTGCCTTGTTTCCCCCGGAGCCCTAGCACTTCCTTTTGGCAACAGCATGATGTGAGTTTGGAAGGAAAGGTGTGCCTGACCTCTGATTGTCCCCCTGTGGCACCAGGCTCTGCCCCAACAGTGCTCGGGGACACATTTGTTGATTGAATCCTAGGGAGGAGATTTAGTCTGGAGAACTGGAGAAGAGGGACCTCAGAGGTGGATTACACACCCAGGTTCCCTTCCTGCCTGTACTTGTCCCTTCTGCTCTCTGAGCTCCAGTTTCCTTACAGGCAAATTAGTCGGCGATCCCTGCCCTGCTTTCTGAACAGGGCCAGTGGGAAGTGACCAGGATGATCCAGGTTTACATCCCAGTGGGCCGTGCCCGCACCCCTTACATGACCACTCTCAAAGGGAAGGGAGCCTCCAGGGAGAGCTGCTGGGGTGGTAGTGAGCACCTTGCCCTGAAGGTATTCACGCAGGAGCACAGAGGGTGTGCAGTGGGGAACCTGGGGGTTCTCTGGCTGGCATCTGCCTTCTGGCTGCAGCCTGGCCACCTGCTCCAGCCCAGCCTGTGCTGCGATCCCACCTGGGCTCAGTTCATCCGAGCAGTCCCCACAGTTGTTGGTCCCGTCGCACTTTTGATCGGAGTAGATCCAGGCGGCCGGGTCTCCACAACGGGCCACAAGGAAGCTGGGGAGGGTCTGGGGCACATCTCCTATAGGGGGCCGGGAGTGGCCAGATGAGTTCACATCTGGCCACAGCTGCCTCGGGACCATCTGGAGCTGCCAGATTCAGGGTCACTGGCCTCCCATCCCAGGAAGGCACGGGAGGCTCCTGGGAGGAGGTGTGGAAAGGAGAGGTGTCCCCCCTCGCCCCCAGCTCTCCCTCTGCTGTGGGTGCACACTGACTTCTGGTGATTCCACTTGGCTGGCTGGGAGCTCCCCTGAGAACTGCTGGGTCTTCCCATTTATTCATTCGCTCATTCACTCAGCAAGTCACACCAGGCACAGGGCCCCAGATCAACCAGACTAGATCTGCCCCAGGGGTGTCCAAGTGGCAGAGTGGCAGATGTGACACCAGTGTGGCCAGGGCTGGCCCACAGGGAGGAACAGGGACTGGAGGAGCCCAGGGAGGGCCCTCAACCTAGGAGTCAGGGAAGGTTTCCTGGAGGAGCAGCCCTTGAACTCCACCATAGGACGAAAACAGGCTCTTGTGCAGTGGACACATGCTGTGAAGGTGGCCCCGTGTGCATGTGTGACTTCCTGGCTGAAGGCTCTACACCCTCAAAGCTGTGCTCAGTGGGAGCTGAAGCAGGGCCTGCCCCTGGAGGCCCATCCAGAGCAGGGCTCGACTGGACAGGTACTCACGGCACAGGCTCTCGTCCTCATCCTCGCCATGGGGACAAGTGTGAAAGCCATCACACACCGTGCTGGCAGGCACGCAGATCCTCTGGTCATGGCACAGGAAGCCTGTCCTGTTGGTCAGTGTCACACAGGCCTGGGTCCCTGAGTGGATAGGAGGAGGCCCTGAAGGTCAAAGGAAACACCTAGCTGGGCAGGGGCAGTCACTGCTGGGGTTCCCAGCATGAGTGCCACCGGAGCTGGCACAGAGGGCTGGGCCAGGGAGGCCAGGATGCAATGGCATCAATGTCCAAGCCCAGCATGGCTCCCTGCCGACTTCGTGAGCTTGGGCAGGTGACCTGCCCTCTCTCTGTCTGCAAAACAGATCCATAGCACACCCCTGGGGTATATGGATGATGGCAGGGTTTAAATAAAAGCTTCTCTGTGGGTATGTGTAGAGAAGTCATAGTTCACACCCTTATTGACAATGTATCTGCCATCCCACAGGCTCTGAGTGGCTTTAATGGTGGGTATCTTGGTGTCACAAAAGCTTGTCAGATGTGATGTATCTTGGCTGTCTGGGGACTATATGTCACAATCCCCTACATCTGGGCATAACAGGATGCAAAGCACCTTTGCACATTTATTCTAGTCCCCCAAAAAGCCCTGCGAAGTGTCATCATTAGCCTCCCACTGGGGGAGGGCCAGGCCATCCACCCTGGGGCTCCCTCGGAGAGTCAGAGGAGAGAAACCCGCAGCTGAGCGGCCGGTCACCTTGACCCACAGACTGTGTGCTAACCACGGTGGCTGCTGGTCTGTCCATGTGCATCAGTGCATGCATGAGCCACGTCACGGATGTGCAGACAGAGGCTCGGACCATGGGCATCCGTGAGTGGGCACAGAATGTGTGGCTCCGTGTCTGGCCCAGAAGGAACTGGCTGAAAATCCTTTGCTGGACAAGCCAGGCAGGTCGGGGCTCCCCATGCTCCTGCACCCCCAGGCCATCCCCAGCAGGTCTGACCCACCCTCTCCCCACCTGGAGGGCGTGATGGGAGTCCAAGGCTGACAACCAGGGCGACAAGGGCAGCAAGCATTGCCAGCAGGAGCAGCAGAAGAGCGGAGAGGCAGGCCCCACGTCGGGAGCAGCTGGGGCTGAGGCTCCCTGGGAGGGCGGGAAAGGCGGTGTTGGTGCCAGCGCTGGCCGGGTCCCCTCTGGCTCTTGCCCCTGCAAGCAGCCCTCCCGCACTGGGGTGAGGGCAGGGAGGGCTGTCTGGGGGAGGGGCTCCCACACCCCATGATGCTCTGCAGCTCTGGCTGTGGGTCCCGTGCCACCAAGTGCCTCCCTGGCAGGCTCTGCTCCTCAGCCTTGCCCAGGTGGCCTCCTTGGGACAGGGAGAGACGGACACTTGTGTACCCAGCTCCTGCCAGGCCCTGCGTAGACCTCATTCCTGTCTATTTCAAAGCCACACTTCACTTTATCAGTGAAGAAACTGGAGCTCAGAGAAGCAAAGGGCCAGGTTTGCCCATGCACCGCTGGGATGAGAATCCACAACCTTCCGTTTCCATGAGTCCATTGGTCTGTTCTGGAGCCTAGGACGATGCTGGTTAGAATCCCAGCTCCACCACTTCCTACCCGGGCCACACAGAGTAAGGCACTTCACTTTTCTATGCCTCAGTCTCCCCATGTGGAACATGCGCACATAATAGCTGCTTTAGAGTTTATTGGAAGAATTCGTTTTTTTGAATTAGTGTACTGGACCAGAAGCTGCATGTAGTAAGTGCTAGATGCAGGCCACTCTTAGTGTTTATTTTTTGGTTTTTTATTATTATTATTATTATTGTTAATATTATTTGCAGCATGGGAGATGGAACCCAGAGCCCTGCACCTGCCAGGAAAGGGTCTACTACTGAGCTACACCCCAGCTCTCTTCATATTTATTACCTACTGTGTGCCAAGCTCTAGTCTAGCCCTGTGGAATTAGCAGTGAGAGGAGACGTCCCTGCACTCACTCAAACTACTCAAAGTACTCAACTGTACTCAACTGTACTTTGCTTCCTTAATTCTTGCTTCCTTGAAAAGCGATGGAAGAAAGCTCTGTTGAGAGTCCTCAGGGTACATTGCTCTAGAGCGGGCAGGAAGTGGCTGTGGCTCTGGTCCCTGCCCCCTAGTTCCCTGCACCCAGGAGGCAGGCTGTGGACGTGCAGGGAGGAGATCTGGAGCATGCCTGTCCTGTGCAGGCCCTGGCAGCAAGAGGAAGGGACAGGAGCTGGTCTGGTTCATCCTATGACCCCAGGCCTGCTCCCAGCTCAGGGGAGCAGCTCAGTGCCAGCACAAAGTAAGCACGTCACGAACACTGACTGCACTGCCCTAGAGAGTCAGGAGACCAGGAGGCCTTCTGCTTAATCTATTCATTTCCAGAGCCACCTGCTGGCACCCCACACCTGCTCAGTGTCAGGTTTTGGGAGTGGCGGGAAGGGCTGGGGTGTGGTGCAGGGCAGAGCTCAGCACTATGGGAGCTTGATGTGGGGCTCCAAAGCGGGTGGTCACTTGAGCAGGTGGGATGGGGCACTGCCAGGGCGATCACACCAGGCAGAGGGTGAAGGAGGAGCGCTGGGCAGGGGCAGTGTAAATCTACACCTGTGACCCCTACTGCCCTGGTTGGTGGCTCCCTTGCCACTGGCAACCACAGGTAACCAGGGAGACAGCAGGAAGCTGGCGAGGAGAGGCATTCTGGTCACCCAGGGAGCTGATCCCCAAACAGTGTGCAGCACAGACTGCATCACTAGGGGGACTCAAGGTGGTGTCACCCGGAGACTCGAAGGACTGGCAGAATGGAGGCTCATGCCCAGGTGAAGGTGCCACACCTCAAAGCCACCCCTCCTTGGCCAGTACTTGGGTGTAAACAGGCATCGGTGCAGAGCAGTGAAGGCTTTGTGACCTGAGGCCTCAGGTCCAACCTGAGCCCTGCCTCCTCTGCTGCTGTGGGGCCTTGGCCTGCTTACCAGCCTCCTGCCTGGCTGCCTCATCCATCTGTTACCGCCCATCGGAACACCCAGGGCCCCTGAGGTTTGAAAGAGATGTGCAGTGCCAGCACTTCACAGGGATGGAGCCACCACTGTGCCTGTCACCTGCTTTTCCAGTTTCCTCACTGATCAAATGGGGACCAAGCTAGGGCACACAGGAGGTGCTAAGGAAGTGTGTGTTCCTTCCTTCCTTTATCTCATACAGGCGAAGAGAATGGTTCCAGTCACACAGTGAGTCAGTGCACATAATAGATGCTAATTAAACTGTTATCCCGGCACATTTTATCTCTCAGAGGTAAAGAGAATCGTCAGCTCACTCACTGAGTCCAGGATTAGACTTGGGCTTTATTTTATCTTGCAGGTGGCCACTGCGTGTGGTGCAGTGCCTGGGAGATACACAGCACACTTTAGGTGCTCAATAAATGCACTTGCAGAGAGAACGAACAGTTCCATTAAGCAAATGGTGCCCGGCTGGCTAGGCAGGGAGCTGGGAGCAGATGACATGAACAATGGGGGGGGCAGGGGGGCAGCATAAGCCTTGGACCCTCTGTGCCTTTGTAGCCAACTGCCTGGCGCCAAGGCAACCCCCCCGGAGCCCACAGGCCCAGGCCCTCCACCCTTTACCTTCTCCTTCGGGGTGGGCTTTGGTTCCAGCAGCAGCACGGCCATTGCCATTTCCCTGCCCAAGAGAACAGAGCCAGGTGTGCTTAGGAGAGGGAGGCAGACCGTGGGCTTTGTCAAGTGGGTCACCGAGAGCCTGAGGTGGGGCCTCGGTCTTGCACACTGCAAGCTGAACACCAGGCTCAGCCCACCCACTCCCCCTCCCACACCGACGTCTGTGCCCTCTTCTCATCCTGCACACCAGCTCAGCAGCTGCAGGGGACACTGTCCCCGGTAGGGGTCCCCCTAGCCTGACCCCGTGAGCCGGCTCCCCTCTCACCTGGGGGACGACCTTGTTCATACCTCCAGAGCCAGGGCTGAGTGCGTGCTGTGCGCAGCTTCCTCTGGGTCTCCAGGGCAGCCTGGAGGAGGACACCGAGGCCTGGCTCCTCCCAGCGCCCTCCTGGGCAGGGTAAGGGCAGGGCACCCTGCTTCAGTAGGCCTGTCCCCGCTGGGGCGGTGACACCGCAGGACTGGAATCCTCTTCGCAGAGCAGAGTGTTCTGAGAGGGAGAAACTGTGCAGCCCTGATCCCGCAGGGTAGGGGCTGGATGGAAGGACGGCAGCTGTTACTTCCTGAGCAGCTATTATGCGCCAGGCCTACACCAGCTCCCTTACACACATCTTGTCACTTGAGCCTCAAGATAACATTACAAAATAGGTCAGATCACTCCTTTGACAGACCAGGACACGGGCTCAGAGAGGTCAAGTAACTTGCCTGAAACCACACAGTGACAACCTCTTTAACAAATAGTGCTGGGGAAACTGGCTATCCATGTGCAGTAGATTGAATCTAGACCCATATCTCTCACCCAAGTGTTAAACTAAAATCAAAATGGATCAAAGATCTAAATGTTAAACCAGACACATGACCTGCTGAAAGATAAAATAGGTAAAACCTGTTTGCTTCTTTTTTGGTTTCGGGGATAGAATGCGGGACCTTAAGCTTGCAAGGCAGGTGGCAGAACCACTGAGCTAAATCCTCATTCCTATTTTTTGGTTTTTTGAGACATGGTCTTGCTATGTAGCCCAGGCTGGCCTGGAACTTGTGGCAATCTTCCTGCCTTAGCCTCCCAAGTGCTGGGATCACAGGCAAGCACCACCATGCCTGGCTAAAAATAGGCAAAACTCCTGAAGACATGGATATAAGTAAGGACTTCCTGAACACAGACCCCGTTGCATGAGAAATAACACCAAGAATCAACAAATGGGATCATAGCAAATTAAAAAGCTTCTGCACAGCAAAGAAAATGATGTAGCACTACATGCTTTCTGTATATTAACCCATTTAGCTCCCCAGTCATAGGAGGGAGGGGTTACTACTGTCTCCATTCCATGGTACAGAGGAGGCAACTGAGACACTGAGGGACTTGCCCGGGGGTTCACAGGCAGGATTCAGACTGGGCTGGCCTAAGAGTTGTCCCTAGAGACCACCTCCCCACTTAGAAGTGTGGTCTGCAGGCCAACAGCACCCATGGCAGTGGGGTTAGGGGCCAGACTACCTGGACATAGGGGCCTGGAGTTATTGTGAGTTGTGCTGCTATCAACATGGGTGTGCATGTATTGGTGCAATAGGATGTCTTTAACTCTTTCCGGAAGATACCCAGAAGGGGAACAAGTGAGTCAAATGGAATTTTTACTTTTAGTTGTTGAGGAATCTCTGGTCTCACCCTAGATCCACAAAGCCAGAATCTGCATCTTAACAAGATTCACTAATCTGAATGCACAATAAATTTGAAAAGCCCTGCCCTGCACTACATTGACATTCAGCCCTTTTAAAGTCACATCAGTCGTATAGACTTCCTCTCATGTGCATGACTTTTTCCTATATGTTGCCCATTTCTCCTCTACTTCCTCCTCCTCCTCCTCCTTTTTGTGGTACTGGAGATTGTACCCGGGAATGCTCTACCAAGGGGCTACATCCCCAGCCCTTTTTATTCATTTTTAATTTTTATTTATTTATTTATTTTTGGTACCGGGGATCAAACTCGGGTCCTTGTGCTTGCGCAGCAGGCAGCAAAACCACTGAGCTAAATCCCTGGCCCTCATTTTTAATTTTTATTTATTTATTTTTTTGGTACTGGAGATTAAACTCGGGTCCTTGAGCTTGCGCAGCAGGCGGTGAAACCACTGAACTAAATCCCCAGGCCTCATTTTTTAGTTTGAGACAGTCTTAAGTAGCCCCGGCTGGCCTTGAACTTGCAATCCTCCTGCCTCAGCCTCCCACGTAGCTGGGAGTAGAGCCACATGCCACTAGCGGTGGTATTTATTTTTTCTTTATTGTAGGACAACAGGTTTCTCATACATTCAGGACATCACTTAACAATGCCACAGTTACTTGGACAAGTGGCCTCTTGGCCCCTGCCCACAACTGGGGACCAGTGAAGCGTGGTGGTCTCCTCCTTGGTGGTCCAGACCCAGCTGGGTCTCCTTTTCCTGTAATTGAGGAAGGGGCAGGCCGCAGGCCTGGAAAAGGGGAGCAAGCAGGTGATCCCAGAAGGCGCTGCCAGCTGGGGGTGGGGGGTGGGTGAGGTCCACCCCACACTGGACCTCAGCCTAAGCAGCTGTCAGTGGCCTCATCCAGCTGGTCTCGAGGGCCAAGTGACCCACTGCCATGTAAACACCAAGGGTCCACTTCACAGACCTTGTGGAAACAGTCACGAAAGACATCTGCAAAGTTGTAGATGGCTTCCAGATAGGCCAAGTGGTTGTCACTGAAGTTTACGCTGACTGTAGAACTAGAGGCTGGCGTAGCCGTCAGTCAGTAACTTTGAAGTTCTGGACCATAGCAGCCTGTCAGGACCTGACGGCCCCAGTCCTAAGGCAGCAGTACAGCTCTGGCTCTGGCCGTTTAGGGATTTCTTTATACTGGATTTGAACAGTTTGTTATAGGGGTTCTAGATCCCTCTCCTGATCTGTGACTTGACACTTGGTTAGGGTAACTTCTGTAGGCTCCCCTTTCTAAACCTTTGGCCCAAACCAGGTAAAAATCTCACGGATTCTCCACGAGGCTACTCCTTGGAGCCTTCCGGGACCACCTCTCTGCCCCCAGGCTCCACTTTTCCTCCATTCTTTAGGCTCTGTCTTTGCTTGGCTGTGGCTGGGGGTCCCCTGAGCATGGGATCCACAGGCTGCAGCTAGAGTCCAACAGACCTGGGCTTTCATCCTATCTGGTTAATGTCTGCCTAAGGTGGCAAGTCGAGGTCTAAGCCCTCACTTTCTCCACCCGCAGAACGAGGATGAGAACACGTCCCTCAGAGATATTTGGAGGATGAAGTGAGTGCCTGCCCTCTGAGGGTGCAATGCTGGTTCTGGATGCCTTGGTTTGTTCTAGTGACAGAGAGACGTTCTTGAGGGCTGGCCCTGTGTCACTCTGGTCAGTGACCCGCCTGGAGGAGAGGCCTGGTCCATGCATCAGCATCAGTCTCTCTTCCTTTGCACTAGGACCTCCTGGCTGGGCACCTCTCCTCTCTGAAGCAGTTTCCTCTACTCTGAGACAGACGGTGAACCCCATCCTGCTTTCCTACAGGGAGGTTATAAAGATCCACATTGGTACAGGTGAGACTGCCACAGGGCTTGGCAGTGTCACACTGAATTATCCAAGTAGGCACCCTTACAGGAGAATATCACACGGTTATGAAATGAACAGACTGGGAGCTCCAGCAGTGGTGGCATGAAACACTGCCAAGTGACTTTATCAAGAGCTTTCATTGAAACCTCTCATGTCCAATCAGTGGCTGGGCTGATTTCTTTTCATCCAAGCCCTCAATTACTGCTGTTCTAACACTGGAAAAACAATTCAAATTTAAACAGCTCACAAGAAACAGTAAAATAAACCCAAATTATTTATTTATTTATTTATGTTTTGCTTAAATTCCTTTATTGGTACATTTTAGGTATACAATACGTTTACATTTATCATTGGGTGCTTGTACCTGAACATGATGTATCTTGGTTCTTATTTTTTCCCCATTCCCTGTGCGCCCTTCCCTATTTACATACTTTGTTTCTATTTTTTCCTTTTCTCATAATTTTTCCTTTCCTTCTTTCCTTTCCCCTTCCCCTCCCACTTCCCCTACCCCTTTGGACTTTTCTTTCTATTTCACAACATCAATTATTCATTTTAATCGTTTTAATCCTTATTTATACTTTTAGTTTCTCACACTAGAGAAACTATTTGGTATTTACTCATGTGTGTCCTATTTATTTCATTTAAGAATATAGCCTCAATATGCATGCATTTAGCTATAAATGTCTCTAGTTTCTCATTCTTTATAGCTGAGTAGTACTCCATTTTATAAAAAAACCCACATCTTATTTATCCAGTTTCCAGTTGATGGGGACTTGAAACCCAAATAATTTAGAATTGAGCAAGCAAACAAAAATAACTTAGTCTTAAAATGACAAAGTAAAAGCAGACAACCCCTAAGCCAGGGGTCTGGTGAACCTGGATGGGAAAACAATCATTTTCGCCAACTTCTAAGTGAAAGACAGCAGTTCCTTCATCTGTGAACATAGGCCACAAACCATAGTAGTACCAGTAGTACCTGTGACTTCATCTTTAATCGAAATGGCAGACATGAAATACACGCGGCAGACTTCAACAGTTACATTTCAGAAAAGGTATAGAAATCGTGCTTCAGAATCTCGGTACTGCAAAGTGTAGGAAAATCTGCACTAACTGTATAATTTTGCTTCCCACAGACTTCCTTTCCCACTATCTATCTCAATCCCTGTCACTGAGCAGATCCTACTCAGACTCCAGAAAGCCCGTCAAGGCAGCAGATTTAAAAAGGTAACTCAAACAGGACCACAGGACCTGCTCAGTAACTGAAACAAAAGGGCGGGGCTCAGACAACACTGAGTTGGGAGAGGCTGGTTGGCAGCCCTAGACTGGAGCAGGCGGTAAGCTGATGGCATTGCAGTTTAACAACTCAGCCCAACAGGAAACAGGGTGGAGAGAAACCGGATCCTCGGAGCAGCCTCCCCTGCTTGCTCAGCGGCACTCAGATTGGGCTCAGGACCCAGAGACCTGTCGCAGGATTACCGTGTGACCAATAACATGGGAAACAAAGACAGCCTTATAGAAAGGAGCTTAGAAATATAAATAAAACAAAGCTGGGCTTGGTGGCACACGCCTGTAACCCAAGCACTAGAAGGCTGAGGCAGGGTGATTCTGGGTTTGAGACCAGCCTGAGCTACATAATGAGATATATATGTATACAACGAAAGGAAAAGGGAAATAGGCATATTAGGTATTAAAGAAAAAGAACTCTGGAGCTAAGGCACTGAGGGCCTGTGGACTTGCCTCCTCTGGAACACCTTCCCCACTGTTGTCTTAGTGACTCCTTCTCTTAACAATGTAACCTTCTTGTTTAACCCCTTAAAATGGCTCTCTCTCGGCTCAGGACCAAGCCCAGGCTTAATAAGGTCCTTTACTAGTCTGTTCTGTAGGCCCACCCATTGCTATGCTTTCCCTTTTTTTGCAGGCTGGCTTTGAACTCACAGCCATCCTCCTGCCTCAGCCTCTGAGTGCTGGGATCACAGGCGTGGGCCACCAAGCGCATGCTCAGTGCCGCTCTTCTGTGCTGTGTCTCAGCCAAATCACCTGCAGTTCCTTCCCTCTTGCCTCCAAGCCCGAAAGCACCAGAGCATTGGTCCCCACTGCCTAGAATGCTGCCCCCGAGCACTGCCTGGCTTTCCTGTCCCTCAGATTAAACGTGGCCACTGCTGTGCTGTGCTGCCATCTTCTCTCAGGCTTATCTGGTTACAGCACTTCTCGAATCATTCTCAGCGTCTCTCCCTGGAGCCAGGTACCAGGCCTCACAGCAGTCCTGTCACCTAGCACAGGACTTGGCATTCAGGCTCTCAACCAGCTGTTGGTTCAAAGTGTGTTGTAATAGGACATCAGGCACAGTCACTGCCTCAGTGTGGGGGTGATGGGAACCAGAAACCTCCCAATCCATGATTCCCAATACATGGTCCTGCAATATTCGAGTGTCCAAAAGCTGGGTGCAGGGGCACATGCCTGTAATCCCAGCTCCTCAGGGGGCTGAGGCAGGAGGATCATAGGTTCAAGGCCAGTCAGGGCAACTTAAGAGATCCTGTCTCAAAAAAGGGCTAGGGTAGAGTATGCCTGGGTTCGATACCCAAAAGAGTCCACAGACGTTAAACAGAGCTATTTTATATATTTAAAAAAATCATAATAGAGCCAGGCATGGTGGCACACACCTGTAATCCCAGCTGCCTGGGAAGCTGAGGCAAGACTGTAAGATCAAGGACAGCCTGGGCTGAGACAGCAAGACCTGTCTCAAACTGAAATAAGGGTTGAGGTGGAGCCAAGCCCTGGGTTCAATCTCCAGCACCAGCCATAAAACCAAACCAAACCAAAAAACTTCACAACAGAAGTGGCTGACTTTGCTAGGAAAAGGTCAAGGTCAGGGTTAGGGTTAGTTGTTTGCTTTCTGGCTCAGAGTAACAATGCAAGGTTTTACATGCTGAACAGCAGTGCAGATTGCCTGATGATCGTTGTCGGAATTTCTAAGACAAGACAGACTAGATTATCGGAAATAAAAGGTGCCTGGGTGCTTTGTGAAAGACTTGGAGCCTGGGCCTAAGTCACTCTTTGATACCACCTGAACGAGTCTGTCTCATAGATGAGACCCTGAACCAATAAGATCTGTAGAAGTCTAAGAGGAATGAGCCAGGGACGCCCGAGTCTTGAGAATTTGCACAGGCCCTAAACAAGGCTGTCAGTGGCTTTCTCACAGGAACCAGGAGCTAAGTCACACCATCCATCCAAAGGCAAAACTGTTACCTCAGATGCGGCCCAGAAGCTCCCTTTCGTCCCTTTGGTTGGAATTCCCAAGATCAGAAACTTTTCTTTTGGTACTGGGGATCGAACTCAGGACCTTGCACTTGGGAGGCAGGTGTGGTGCCAGAGCTAAAACCCCGGCTCAATCAGAAACATATTTATCCTGTATACATTTTGGGGGTAATTTTTCTCTTTTCTTTTTTTTTTTTTAAGGTGAAACTTGTTTTGAAAATGTCAGTCTGGTTTAATAATGTTAAAATTTTAAAAAGTGGTAAATATTTGAGTGCCTACTACTAGTTATGAGGAAAGACTGGGTGTTTTCACCTGTAAGGAATTCTCTTACGAATAAGGGAAACAGTTTGACAAACTTGGATCAATACTTTCAATAGAAAAGGAGGTATCTATCTCGGCACATCTCATTAAGTCTGGTCCTTAAGACTGCAGCATTTTGTCTATTTCCTACCTTTTCTTTCCTGGTGGTTCACAATTAAGCCTGTGCCTAACTAAGGAATTAAGTATGCACTATGAGTGGGAGACAAAATTACTTGGCTTTTTTCTTTTAAAGTTAACTCCAAGCTGTTTATTTGATAATTTTTTTCCCAAAAATAAGGAAAAGACAATGACTGCTTGGCAACGTCTATTTAATAATTCCTCCTCTCTTCCTCAAATGGATGTCCTCACAACCTTCTAACTCTTTATCTTCCAAATCTAGACAAACTATTTTAAAAACCAAAACCTACATTTTGTGACCAAAAGACTTACTTGATTAGCTTCTAAGTGTATTTTCTTCTGACTCAGAGAAATCTGATGCTATAAAGTGGGTGTGACTCACTCCCTAGGCAAACAACACCGCCACAGTTGTCAGCCACAATGTCAGGGACGGTGCTGGTCTGCAATGGGCCCTGACATCCCTGATGCAGGGACGCTGAGTCACACTCACATTCCGGTGTATTATGGTATCTGAGGTCATGCTTATTTTTAAGTCTGCATTACTGTAGGAAAAGAAATGGTAGCGATATTAGTCTCATTATGCATTACAAGAGTATAATTCTGACTGTCAAAATGAAATGTTTTCTCTGCAAGTATCTTCTACTTGACGCTTTTGCAAAGTAACATCAATGTGTTCCTGAGAGGATCCTTTTTGCTTTAGTCCTGGTCACCCTGTTACACAGCATTAGACACAGAACCCTTGATCATTATTTTCTGGGTTAGGTAGTAGTGGGAGGGAGGATTAGCAAAACCAAATACTCAAGTTTCAGCACATAGTTATTCAAATAAAACTTTAATGATTTCAGTTCAATACAACTGAAAATGTAGTGTCATTAAACAGCATGTCCTGCTAAATTTCAAGGTATAGATATGAGGGCCTTTTCCGAGCAGAAGCATCATTCCTACTAAGCATTCAGCTTGTTAGCTAAGATAACTGACAGTATCATGGCAGGAGTGGGGAAGAACAATGACTGGCTCATAGAGTTTGGCTAAGAAAGGAAAACAATGCAACCGAAGTAGCTACAGGTATTAGTAAAATACAGATACAATCCCAAACATTCATGTCTTAAATTACTAGAAAAAAAAATACAGGTAAAGTTACAGCAAATACAGTCTTCACAGATTTGGGTAACTTTATTTGCATTTTACGGTGATTTCTTAAGGCCTATATCCAATGAAACCATTTAAAAAGCTCTATGAGGAATGGAAATTCAGGTATCTGTGACAATTTTCTTTTTTTTAAAAAAAGCTTAAATTTCTGAATGAGCAAGATTCACTTTTGTAGGTAAAGGACCTGCTTCTTCATGATCTTCAGTTTTAGATCGAATAATCACAAGAGAAGACGCTGGGTATCTGCTTAGCTTCTGTTCATTCATAAACTCCAAGTCACCATAGATACTCAGTTTCTGCAAAAGAAAATCAATGCATATCAGTACTTTGGATAATTAGTAAGTTTCCAAGTAACAATTTAATCTCTGGATATTTGGTTAAAAATTCTATAAATATCTTTGAGAATGAAGAATTGAACTCAAAGTGTTACAGACACATGATGCGGCTCCCAGTGGATGTCAAAGAAAGCTTTTCCAGGAGTCTCAACTTGAAATCCTTAGAGATGCAACAAATGAGTATCAAATAAAATTGCTTAGGTTTTAATGAATTAATGAGGTCATGGCAAAAGCACTGATTCTAGATCTCTGATGGATGCCTTAAGTGATCATATCCTTTAAGATCTTAGTTCTCTTTCTAGGCAGTACAAGGATTTGCTACAAAATTTTTCTGCTATTAAATGTTTAACTTATCATATATGGAAGATGTATGCTATGTTAAAAGTGAGAGGAAAGAATGTAAATGAACCACTATAACACTGATAGGTCTTCACAGACATAGAAACTCTCTCAAATCGTTACTATCATATCCAAAAAGACTCCAAAACAAAAGAATGAAAGAAAGCATAAAACAGAATCACTATAAACATCAAAAACTCACTGGAATATAATGGTACTATCTAATATCTTTTGAGAGTAGGTCTACTTAGATGTAGTTCTTAAAGATAGAAAAGCAAAAGGTCTTTGCTAAGAAATGGGACAGATCTCGTGGTCAACTCATACAATAGCAAATCTCGGAATCCACATGATAAATTGAAGTGCTGGCAGCACTGGCAGAGCAAACACGATCATACAGTGAGAACCAGGAAGATTATCGATGTTGGAAAACTGCTCATAAAAGATGCTAAATAAAATCATCTTCACAAGTTTATTACTTTGATACACGATAGAAAAGAGGTGAACCCCAAATATCATGCTAAGTGAGACAAGCCAGTTACAAGACCTCACATACTGGTAGCTGTGGGGAGGTGGCGGTGCTGCCTCTGGCTGGGAAGAAAGGGGGAGCGGGTGTCCTGATGGTTGCTTACTTGAACATGCGTCAGACGTGGTCTGCACAACTGTTTCCAAGGCAACAACTGTCCCACCCTAAGGAGGTGCCCAGGACAAGTCCCCGACTTATGAACAAATTCCATTTTAGGAGAACGTTTGCATATCAAATTTGTTTTTAAGTCCGAAAAAGTTGAGTCTTATACACCTCTGACACAAATGTACAATGTAAAGCATAATATAACCAAACACACACACAAAAATACTGTACACTATCGTACTGTACAGTAAGCACACAGCAGCACAACTGTGACAATGTCCAGCAGACAAGTGAGCTACTTCTTCAAACTGTTCATATCTAGGAATATTTATAATGCAAGGTCTGTTCATATCTGTGAAAGTTCACAACTCAAATGTTCTTAAGTTGGGAACTAACTGTATCTTATTCTCTTCAAACAAGAGTTCTTCAAGACAAATTCAGCACCTGAGGGACTGGACATGGGCCTGATACAGTTCTGAAATAGGGTGGCTTCCTTAAAACCCAGAATTAGTATGCCATTTGCCTTTAGGCACTATGGTTTTTGGGGGGATTTTTTTGGTACCGGGGATTGAACTCGGGTCCTTTCGCTTTTGAGGCAGCCAGTGGAACCACTGAGCTAAATCCCCGGCCCCAGCCTGCCTTTAGGCACTAAGAAAGAACATGTGCACAACTGTACAAAACAACATCTAAAGATCTTGAAGCAGCATCCAAGAGCTATGTGTCCATCTCCCCTCCCCACTGCCCCTGGCCTTGCTATATAGTTCAGGTCAGCCTTGAAGTCTCTATGTAGCCTAGGCTGGCCTTGAATTCATGAGGATCCTCTTGCCTCTGCCTCCTGAGCCCTGGGATTACAGGCATGTACTACCACACCTGCCAGTTTGTTTTTTGAGACAAGGTCTTGCTGTATGGTCCGGGCCAGCCTCAAACTGGTATGCAGCCCAAGCTGGCCTTGATCACAATTGTCCTTCCTCAGTCACCTTAAAGCTGGGATTTCAGCTGTGTGTCACCACACCAGAAGTGGGGCTAGTTTGAATGATTTGAGATACCAGCATGGAAGAAGTTATCTAGAAAAGGAAAAGAGGGGAACTGGTATGTTGGTCAAAAGATATAAAACCCCAGTTAGGGGCTGGGGATTTAGCTTAGTGGCATCGCACCTGCCTCATAAGCACAAGGTCCTGAGTTCAATCCCCAGTACTGAAAAGAAAAAATGAAACAACACCCCCCGCCCCCGTTAGAAAAGGGAGATCTATTGTACAACACAGTGACTAATAACCATGTACTATTTACATGAAAATTGTTAACCTGAGTAGATTTTAAATATCCTCACAAGACGAATGATATTTCAGATTGAAGATATATTAGTTAGCTTGTCTTAGCCATTCCACAAAGTATACATGTTATAGGGCTAGAGATGTAGCTCAGCAATAGACAGAGCTTGCCTGGAAGGTGCAAACCCCTGGGTTTGATCCCCAGCACCACCACCACCAAACAAACAAAAAGTTATATACCATAAATAAATACACTGTTCACTTGTCAATTAAAAAGTTAATAAAAAAGAGAATAGAGAGAAGGTAAAACCTGTGCAGAGAGTAAAATCTATGCACAGAAGTGGATAAGATCATATACATAATCTAACTAGTAGGCATAATCATTTTTGTGGCTACTGTGTATCCTTAAATTATCAAGCAAATACAAGGGATATAATAGAGATATTTTCAAAAGTATTAATGGGCAGTTTACCACCCAAGTATGCTTTGTGAAAAAAATTAAAAAAGGTATTCCAGCAAAATAAAGAGGAATCTCTGAAAGAAAACAACATAGGATCTGGGCTTGGGGGTGCATGCCTATAATCCCAGCACTTGGGAGGCTGAGGCAGGAGGATTGCCTAGAGTTCGAGGCCAGCCTGGGCTACAAGGCTAGCCTGAATTACAGGGTTGTCTCAAAAAAGAGAGAAAGAGAGAGAGAAAGAAAGAAAATAACATAAAATACAAGAAAGAGTAGCAGCTGAGATGACTCAGAGAATGAGAAGAAAGTGACAACTAATGGTTCCATTAGGTGGAGGTATTTAGAAGATTCTTTCAATTCAGGTTTTTGTTTACACATGACTGAAACCACCATTTAGAGGGGGCCGGGGATTTAGCTCAGTAGTTCCACCGCCTGCCTTGCAAGCGCAAGGACCTGAGTCCGATCCCAGGTACCAAAAACCAAACCAAAACAAAACAAAAATCCACCATTTACAAATACTGACTATAATCACTATTTACAAAGTTATAATATAAATACTGCTTTTTGGAACTGGGTATGGTAGGTAGCATATGCCTGTAATCCCAGCAGGTGGATGGCTGAGCCAGGAAAATTGTGAGTTTCAGACCAGTCTGGGGTACACTGCAAGTTAAAGGCCAACCATTTTAGAGAGACCCTGTCTCAAAAAAAGAAAAAAAAAACACCAAAACTGACTACTAGATTTTAATTTTTCAAATCAACCTATAGATAAAGCATGGAAGCATGGATCATAACAAGAAAAGACAATTGAGAAAAAATATGGGAAAAAAGGAGGAGAAAATATAGTAGTGACTTATCAACAGAAATTTATAAAGTAATCATGAAAAGCACACAAAATAACATATATTACAAAAGAAGGCGAAGACAGTGAGGAAATGAAATTACCCTTTAGTAGATGTTAGATAACATCTCAAGTTAATTAAAAAACATGATAAAATCTGAAAATGCTAACTACCTGGAGAATTAAAAGACTTCAGACTGTGACTTAACTAAAGAATGAGAGATAAAGACTTAATTTTATGCCACATGTATCCATTACTTCTGGAAATCAAAAACTAAATTTAACTAGTAAATAGGTACTTGTGCATTAGGCCTGGCTCTGTCACTAACTAGTTATGTGATCTTGGATAAAATTACTTAAATCTTTTCTAACCCTTAGTTTCTTTACAGAATTTGGATTAAGAAGCTGTGGCACTTACATTACTTTCTATTGTCTATCTCTGTTATGAGTCTTAAATCTTCCAAAGGGCAAAGCTCTTGGTCTTATTATTACTTTTTTCCTTTTTGTTGTTGTTGTTCAAGATAAGGTCTCGTTTTTTGTTTGTTTGTTTTGTACCGGAGATCGAACTCGGGTCCTTGCACGCTTTCGAGGCAGGCAACGAAACCACTGAGCTAAATCCCCGGCTCATTAAGGTCTCATTATGTTATCCAGGCTGAATCTTGAACTCCTTAGCTCAAGTGAATCCTGTCTCGGCCTCCCAAGTGCTAGGATTACAGGCATGCACCATGCCTAACTTGGTCTTACTGTTCACTGCATCTATAATTCCTTGAACAGGGCCTGGCACATAACAGATTATCTATAAATGTATGTGATTTACTAATGTGTGCTATCAAGAGTCTTCTTAAACCACTCCCTAACCCCAGCCCTGGTAGTGGGGCTTGAACTGAGCTACATCTCAGCCTCTTTTTAAAAATTTTTTTATTCTGTAGGGCCAGGGATTTAGCTCAGTGGTTCCGTCACCTGCCTTGCAAGCGCAAGGTCCCAAGTTTGATCCCCGATACCAAAAAAAAAAATTTTTTTTTAATTCTGAGATAGGGTTTCACTAAACCACTAAGTTGCCCAGCCTGGGCTTCAACTTGCTATCCTTCTGCCTCAGCCTCCCAGAGAGGTGGGATTACAGGTTGTCCATGTCCAGCTTTCTTAAACCACTTTTCACTGAATATATAAAATCAGACAATCATGGTCTTGACAGAAAGCTTAGAACACTGCTCTTCCAGAAATGGGAATAAAGAAGCAGCACAGGGATAACGAGATAACATGGAGGCAGCATCTATCATCACCATCCATTGCTACAGCAAATTTCTGAGGCTGCCTGGTCAGTTTCCAGGAAGGACAGCTAATACTGCTGGAGTCTTGTTTCCATGTCAAGCTTGCCTGCTTACCAAGGGGAACCACGAGTGACAACTCTTTATCATATATATATTTTTTTGGTACCGGGGATTGAACTCAGATCCTTCCACTTGCAAGGCAGGCGGCAGAACCACTGAGCTAAATCCCCGGCCCTAACTCTTTATCACATTAGACAGACAATCTCATCCCATTTCAAAATGACATCATAAATGTGGAAAAAGGAAAAGGAAAAAAAAGCAGAGAGATCAAAATCTTTATATGTTCACTCACTGACAAAGAATCAAGATCAACCAAGGAAATGAAATTCTTTCCCACCTCTTTGGGGCCATTATGATCAAATGGTATGTAAAGCGTACTTACTAGGTGTAAAGCACACTAAGTTACTTCATAGTTTTCCTAAATAAGAGAAATAAAGTTGCTCACAAGTTTCTAAGAGAACACTACCTTCCTGATATTTACTGGCACCATTTCAAACTGTGTTTACAGAGACCAAAAGGAAAGCTTTTCGTACTTCATGTGTAGGCTCCAAGGATACCAGGTCTGTATGAAACACAGACCCATTTTTCAGTTGGCTCATAAATACCTTGAAACATACAGGATGATCATATGTGTAAATAATATAATATATATAATACTGCTCATAGATGAACTATACTTGGAGGACTTAAAATGGAATCTAATGCGACTATAGAGAGAGGTCAGAAAAAACTTATATTCCAATAATAAACTCATGAAAAAAACTTTGCACAAGTAAAGTTTTAAAATAGGGATTTCTGGGCCGGGGTTTTAGCTCAGTGGTTCCGTTGCCTGCCTCACAAGCACAAGGTCCCAAGTTCGAGCCTCAGTACCAAAAAAACAAAACAAAACAAAATAGGGATTTCTGGCAAAGAAAACTTGAATAATTTTTCTAATACTAAATTCTAAATTATTATTTTCAGTGAACAAAGGAAAAAACACCAGAAAAAAGTGGGTATTCATACTATGATATCTGAAAACAGGAAACAAAACATTAATATTTATTAAAATTGCTTATATTGAAAATAAAATGGCAACATAACAATTCTGCAGGGGCTATAATAGCAGCCAACAAGGCTCCAAATGTGCTGCCGATGCTCTGGGTTTTATGGTCACAAAGGGCTGCGGGGGGGGCATATGTGGGAACAGTGGGATGTTCTTCCAAATAACATAGAAATAAGAGGAGAAATTTTCTCACAGAATTAAAGTTATACAATCAAAACAAAACTTATCACAGTAGAGATAGCTGAAAGAAAAAGATCAAGAGTCACGTAAAAAGGGCTGTGGATGTAGCTCAGTGTTGGCATGCCTGCCTGGCAAGCACAAGGACCTGAGTTCAATCCCCGGTACCACACACACACAAAAAAGAGTCACATAAGGTCTATAAGACACAGTATAACCATAATCACAATGAGAATCACAGATATGTGTAAGCAATACCAGAAGGGAGGGCAAGCTATGAACTGCCCACCTAAGAATTACTTAGATAAGAGAGAATTTGAGCATCCTACCTCAAAATGTGAACGTGTAGTCCAGCAGTGTCTACCTTCCTGGTGTCAAAAAGGGCACACAAGATAGCAGCTGCTGATAGGAATCAACTCATCAATTTCCATATGTATGATTCCAGGCTGACCAAAAGCACAATGGCTCTGGAATCAGACTATCTTGAGTTCATATCCTGATTCCACCACCTACTGGTATGTGATATTGGGGCAATTAGAAACTCTCTTTTGTGGTTTTCCCATCTGGCAAATGGGGATAGTAATAGCAGCCATCTCACAGGGCTACTATGAAAACTATGACCTAATTCATATAAAGTATTTAGAACAGTGCCCAGTAAAAAGTGCTTGTAGTAACAACAGTAGTTGAGTTGGGAACCAGAATGTAGGTTTTGGTGAATATATCTAGGTAAAGTCACCAAGCCAGCCAATTAGTCTTTCTTGGCTACAGCCAGGCCAATGTCAATATGTATTCTTACTCCTAGGGGCATCCTAGGAGTCAAAAGAAGAAATGAGAATAAAAGAAGGCAGGGAACAAGGTGTCACAGGCTAGAGGTCAACAAGAACTTATTATCTAGGTTGGGAGCTTTGATGCCATGAATATTTAAGAGCTCAGGAAGCAGCTCAAAGGGAAGTCACAGGCAAAGGCAATTCTACACAAGATGCATAATTTCAGCTTTACCAGGAACAATGCAATGATTAAAATATATATTATGACGGAACACAAACAGGTAATGCAGCAAGAAGATGTTACCAGTACATTCATATAAACATATGAGTTCTGGAAAAATGTGTATGTTCCCTTTAACTTCCATAACTTCCCAATAGTTAGCTTCTTCTTTTTTTTTTTTTTGGTACCGGGGATCAAACTCGGGACCTTGTGCTTGCGAGGCTGGCAGCAGAACCACTGAACTAAATCCCTGGCCCTACTCAGCTTATTCTTACCTGTACCTGGGGAAAACTGTCCACTCTCCTCTACTTATTCATCCCTAGGTACCTATTCTTCAAAGTTCAGGTCAAGACTCCCATTATCTACAGTCTTCATCTGACAATCTTAGCAGTCTCTGCTTTCCTTAATACTTCATACAACTATTATTTTTGCCATTTTAACACTTTATCAGTTATAGGTAAGAAAGTCTATAGGAAAAAACACAGATGATGTCAATCTAAAGACATGAACTTCACTCTAGCCTCAATACTTTCCTGGCTATGCAATCCTAGGAAGATTACCTAGACTTTGTAAGCCTGTTAACTCATCTATAAAATGGAATAACAAACCTGCTATAGACTATTGTTGGGCACTGGACTGACATACAAGACCACGTGAAAATATTCTGCAAATTTTTTTTCTTGGACACAGGGTCTCACTATGTAGCTCAGGCTGGCCTTGAGCTCACTGCGTAGTCTAGGCTGGCCTCAAACTCTGGCAATCAGCCTCCCAAGTGCTGGGATTAATACTTAGCAAATTTTAAAGAACTACATATGTGTTACCTAACAACATCATCCTGCCTCAGTTTCTGGGTACCTGTGTCTATTATATCATGTCAATGGCTTATTTTTAGATTCTATTTTAATTTCTCTTGTTTCCTCTTTTTCTTTTTCTATGGCACTTTGGAAGCACAAGGCAACTGCAGTTTATTTCAGTTGGATGTGATGTCAACAGACATTATCCTGTATTTAGTTATATAACTTTCTTTTCTTAAAAGGTCTGTTGAGTCATCAAATTACAGCCTTTTCCCAAAACGAAAATACTTTATCTTTTTTTTTGGTACTCGGGATCGAACTTGGGTCATTGTGCTTGCACAGCAGGCAGCGAAACCACTGAGCTAAATCCCCGGCCCCTAAAATCCTTTATCTTAAGTTATGTTTCTTGGGTCAGTTAAATTTTAATTACCAAGAAAGGCACAACAGTCTTCTTTCTCTCTTGGCGTTAGCTACCAGAACAGTAACTCAGAATCAAATACCCTAGTCTTGTTGCTTCTAGAGCAGTTACTCCTTAACATTTGTGGCAATTAATTCCAAGTTGTTAAGTGATTCTACAACTCTTCTTTCCCATTCCACCTGAGAAAACTGTGCTAACAGCTCTGTTCAGTCTCAGAGAGATGGGCAGAGTCACCTGCCCAAGCTGTCAACAGTCCTTACAGCAGTTAGCACCACCACAGAAAACTGGGAGTGCGTCTTTGCTGGAACCTGGAACTTTCCTGTGTGTCAACCTCAACTAGATGAGGAACCACTGAGTCTCCTCTCACTCGAAGTGAAATGAATAAGGCACTTAAGATGGTTTATCAGAGTTCAGTCTTCCAATAGCCCAGGGTTAGAATGAAATTTACCTCAGAAGGAACATACTGCTCCACAGCTGTAGCAACAGCTGCACAACAAATCCAGAGCAATACCATCACCGAGAGGATGAGAGTCATGGTTAGAATCCACCCAGAGTTCCTGAAAAAAATCAACAGTCATATTAAAATTTCATATTAAAAAAAGGGAGTCTTAATAATTAAAGGCAATCAAACTCATACTGTACTTACCTGAATAATGCAATCAAAGCTTTATATACTATCTTTAAAACTAGTTTTAAAAATGTTTATAGAAGGTATTATAATACCTTAATATAATAACTAGTATATCAGAGTACTATGATACCCTTGTTTATTTATGAAGTTTCTTTCTTCTTTGGTACCGGGGATCGAACTCGGGTCCTTAGGCTTGCACAGCAGGCGGTGAAACCACTGAGCTAAATCTCTGGCCTCTATTTATGAAGTTTCTATAGCATGGCTACATAACTTATAATAATATAATAATGATTATAAAATCAGATATATTCGCCGCCTGCTGTGCAAGTGCAAGGGCCAGAGTTTGATCCCTCGTACCAAAAAAAAAAAAATCAGATATATAGATTTCCTACTAAATGTATAAAATTAAACTAAATTACTGTCAAGAGGTTTTTTGTTTCTTTGGTTTTCTGTAGCATTAAGCTACATCCTCAGCCCACATTTTACATTTCATTTTGAGACAGGGTCTCATTAAGTTGCTAAGTTGCCTTGGCTGGGTTCAAATTTTCAATCTTCCTGCCTCAGCCTCCCAGAGTGCTAGGATCACAGGTGTGTGCTGGCTTTTCTTTTCATTTCTTTTCTTTCTGCAGTACTGGGAATTGAATCTAAGGCCTCATGGATGTTAGGCAAGTGCTGTACCACTGAGCTACATCACCGGCCCAAGAATATTTTCTAATTACCAAATAAGATAAGGCAAATAAGCATCCTACAAATTGAACAGTCAGAGAAACGTCACACATTCTTTTTCAAGGTATCACAATACTTAAAGAGAACTCAATACCCTAAAAAGTTAAGGCATAGAATAGGTAAATTATGAAATGGCCTTTTTTTTTTTTGGAGACAAGGTGTCACTATATAGTTCAAGGTGGCCTTGAACTCATGGCAATCCTTCTGCCTCAGCCTCTTTGAGTGCTGGGATCACAGGTGTGTGCCACCATGCCTGGTTTGATCATTTGTTTTATAAAGAATTCACAATTATAAAGAAGTCAGCTTCCTGTAACATTTCAAATACTAAGTACGGTTGAAAAATACAGTGTGCTTAAATAAAAACAATTTACCATAGTAAAAAGACACATTGCTATGGAATTAGTCCCCCTCAATACACTCCCCGCTTTGAATACACTTATCCCACCATTCTTGCCATTTTCTGAAGCAGTTCTAAAGTCCTTTTACATGGTCTTTACTTGTATTGTTGTGGCTGCCTTGATGTCCCCAATCAATTCAAAATGTTTTACCTTTCATGGTTATTTTGACTTTGGGGAAGAACCAAAAGTGGCACGGTGCCAGATGTGGTGAATAAAATGGATGAGGACACACAGAATGTTTTTTTTTTTTGGTACTGGGGATCGCACTTGGGTCCTTGCGCTTGTGTAGCAGGCAGCGAAACCACTGAGCTAAATTCCCGGCCCCACAGAATGTTTTTATGAGCCTGCCTTTCCATTGGATGGCCCTCAGTAGGAGCATTCAATGCATTTTATAAAGACACTCCAAGAGAGGACTTCCTGAACTGCTTCAGAGCATGGCAAGAATAAGAGTGCTTGAAGGAAGGGGGTGTATTTCGAGGGAGATTAATGGTAATGTGCGTTTTACTGTAATAAATTTCTAAAAATTTAAACCTTCACTGTATTTTCAGAATGCACTTCACAAACTTACCACCATAACCCATTCACTTGATGGTTTGCCAACATGTGAACATGCTACAGAAACTATGCCGAGTCATTTTTTGGAATCCCAGCAAAATACGTGGACTTTGGAGAACGCACTGCATCTAAAAACAGGGAAGTAACTCCCTTATGATGCTTTAAGTATATCTGTTTTGAAAGCTAAGAGTAAAAAATATTTAATGAAAAAGCACCCACTTTCCTTTACATGGTCCAGCCCTAAACTGGGTACTAGGGAATTTACTTCCATGAATGGGAAAGATATATCTGCTATCTGGATTACAATAGCAACCAGTTAAGGCAAATAACAGGCTTGTCTTAGAGGTCATCATCTTCTTCAACCTCTATAGGCAGTTATCTCCATCATCTCCTGTAACCCTAGTTGACTGCCCTAGTTCAGGTCTCATAATTTCTTGCTGACTTACAGAAGCTTTCTAGTCTGGTCTTCCAATCTATCCTTCACACAGGGGCTTCTACCTAACATATTTGATTACTCTGCCATTCTTGTCTGGTTCTGTCCACCTCCTATACATCAATGGCAGAACAGGATCAGTACAAGATGTTAAATTAGAAAAATTTGGGTTGAATTTAACACAGCTGGCTATATAACCTGGAGGGGGTCAAATTTCTGACTTTCCCGAACCTCCATACATGGTTAATATATTCAGCAAAAAGCCAGTTTATCTGAAAATAAATTTTTAATAATTTTGCCACAACTAGCAAAAGCTTCTACTTATCCTTTAAGATTCACTTCTGTCTCAGTAAATCTGCCCTTGAAGTCTCCAATGGACTTAGACTCTGTATATGAGAGACAGGTGGGATGGTCATTATTTCTGTATCTGTCTAGATCTCACAACTCCATAGAGGCAGACTGGCCATCCTTTCTAGGTCTCAAGTCCCTAGCACAGTGTCTGGCACATGATAGAATCTCTAAAAAGAAATGAAAAAAATGAGTATGACCTTAATTTCCATTCTGGATAGAAGGCTATCTTTATAACAAGTACATGGTACAATAGAAGTACTGCTAGAAGAGTCAAAAGACCAGATTCCATTATCTGGCTGGCTGATCTTTAATGTGATTATGGAAAAATCATGACACTTTAGGGTAACCAGACAGCTCTGGCTGACAGAATAGAAAGTCATAGAATTAGAAAAACAAGATTTGAATTTTAACCACATGCACTTGCTAAGCAAGCACTCTTACCACTGGGCTATATTCCTAGGCCTTTTTAAATTTTATTTTCAGACAGGGTTTTTTGGGGTTTTTGTTACCAGGGATTGAACTCAGGTCCTTGAGCTTGCGAGGCAGGCGGTAGAACCACTGAGCTAAATCCCCAGTCCTACAGACAGGGTTTTGCTAAGTTGCCTACTGTGGCCTCAAACTTGTGACCCTTCTGCTTTAGCCTCCCAATTAGCTGGTATTATAGGTATTCATCAACACACTCAGCTATGTACAGAAACTAAGAAATAAATCTCTCTAGTTATAAAGTTAGTTGTTTTTTTGTTTTTTTTGTACCGGGGATTGAACTCGGGTCCTTGCGCTTGTGCAGCAGGTGGTGAAACCACTGAGCTAAATCCCCGTCAAGTTAGTCATTTCTTAAGTTAAGAATTCACAAAATTGCTTTTATTTTTTCTTTATTTATTTGCTTGTTTATTTTTGGTACCAGGGATCAAACTCGATACCTTGTGCTTGCAAGGCAGATGGCGGAACCACTGAGCTAAATCCCTAGCCCAAAATTGCTTTTAAAATGTTAGAACAACAAAAAAAAGTTAGAACAACTTGGGGTTGGGACTGTACTCAGTGGTAGAGTGCATGCTTGTGTGAGGCTCTGGGTTCAATCATCAACATCAAAAAACAAAAAAATGAGCCGGGGATTTAGCTCAGTGGTTGTGCCGCCTGCTGCGCAAACCCAAGGACCTGAGTTCGATCCCTAGTACAAAAAAAAGCAAAAAACACAAAGTATAACAAAGCATTAAAGAGAATAAGTCACTAGTAACATGTCAGATAGTGTACTACTGAGAATAAATTGTAATTTATGATTAGATGATAACTTAAGTTTCATCAGGCTGGGGATTTAGCTCAGTGTTTCCACTTCCTGCCTCAAAAGCGAAAGGTCCTGAGTTTGATCTCTGGTATCAATAAAAAAAAAAAATGAACTATCAAACTACAACAAAAATTTAAAATTCTATAAAGAAAAAATCTGACTTTTTTTCTGCACATAGTCAAGGTCAAAAACAGATTTATTTTCTAACACAGCTTTATTTGGTTTAGTAAAAGAGTATTACTATTGTTACTTTCTGAGACAGGGTCTCACCTTGCACTTCAGGCTGGCCTTGAATTCACTGTGTTATAACTCAGGCTGGCCTCAAACTCATGGTGATCCTCCTGCCTCAGCCTCCCAAGTGCTGGAATTACAGGCATGTACTACCATGCCCAGCCAAAAGATTAATTTTTAAGTTCCACGTAACTCTATTGATACCTGATAAAATCTGTTAAGAAAGCTGAGGATGTACCTCAGAGATAGAGTGCCTGCCTAGCACATGCAAGGCTCAGGGTCCACTTCCTAGCATTGCAAAAAACAAACCTAACCAAAACAAGACCTGCTGAACTCTTTCTGTTGTAAGAAATCTTAGGAACCATGCAGTTTGAACAACTGCAGTATTATGAGACACAACAGGCACCAGAGTATATATATTCTGGAGACTCTAGTTAACAATTGTGTATTATATATTTCAAAATTGCTACAAAAGAGGATTTTGAATGTTTTATCACCTGAAATGATAAATGAGATTACAGATATGCTAACTACCCTGATTTGATAATTGCACAACATACATCAAAATATCACATTGTACCTCATAAAATTATATAATTATATGTCCATTTTTTTTTTTTTTTGGTACCAGGGATCGAACTCAGGTCCTTGAGCTTGTGAGGTAAGCAGCCGAACCACTGAGCTAAATCCCTGGCCCTATATGTCCATTTTTTAAAAATATTATGCACATTATATTTTAAACAACTAAAATATCCAAAAGTACAAGTTTGGAAGACAGAAGATAAAAAATTATTTTGAGGTGCCAATGTAGTTTGTTTTTTCTCCCGGTACCAGGGGATCGAACTTAGGACCTTACACTTGCAAGGCAGGAGTGGTGACGCTGAGCTACATCCCCAGCCCTATAGTTTTGTTTTGTTTTTTGGTACTGGGGATCGAATTCGGGACCTTGCACTTGTGAGGCAGACAGTGGCACCACTGAGCTAAATCTCTGGCCCTTTTTTAGTTTTCTGAGAGAGGGTCTCACTCTGTAGTTCAGGCTGGCCCTGAACTCACTATGTAGCCCAGGCTGGCCTTGAACTCGTGGCAATCTTCCTGCCTCAGCCTCCAGAGTGCTAGTATTACAGGTATGTACCACTAGCTACTAATATAGTTTTAAAACAATAAAAAGGAATGTTTTATCTAACACAAACAGGATTTTATCTTGTACATACACAAGGAAGAATACATACACAGAGAGGCATCTTAAAAATCCATCACTCTCTCCATCTTCAAGATAGTTCTTGTGTGCTTGTGAGCTTCTCATTTGCAGATCTGCTGAAATATGGAACAAGTTTAGCATATACTATATTCTAAAAGTTTATCTCTTAAGACTACTTCTAGATATACTCTACAGATATCCAATTGTTTTAAAATATATAATTGGACACATTTTATAATGTATGCAAGTCCTTTTGACACATCAAAAACCAAATGGATGTTCTACTATATTATAGGTTTCCTGTCTTGTTTTCAAATTCCTACTGACATCAATGCTTTCTGTTTAATTACATGTGGACTTGAATAGTAGAATTTGGTTTGTTCTAGATGGTTTTATGTCTGTTATGTGCTATCATTATCTACCCATTCCTACCCACCAGCATAATCATGTTAATTAAATCAACATCTCAAATACAGTGGCTAGTAAACTTTAAAAAGTAACCTGTGCTTTTAGCTTGATGTTTGATGTTCCTACTAGTTAAAATTCACTTCTAGCATGGAAATAAAAATAGAATTATGAGACTCACATTTTTGGAGTAGTTTTACTATCTGGTTAATTTATTGGGAAATACCAGAACATCTGATTAACTCATACCCCAAATATCTTTGAAACAAACTGCATATTTTTAGAATAGTCTTTCTCAAGTATGGTCCCCAGACAAGCAGTACCACTAAAATGTGAAACTTGTTAGAAATGCAGATTCTCGGATCTTCTCCCAGACTCAGTAACTCAGAAATCTAGAGGTGGCCAACCAACCCCACTACAATCAGATTTGACTGCTAATATTTTTATCTGAGCTTTTAAAAATAAAACTTACAGGACATTTTGCTTAGAGACGGTTCTCTCAAATTTGTAGGCCCCTGTTCCAACTGTGGTGCATACTGAATTTCTGGCTTAGACTAAAATGATAATGAAAGCAATTAAGTCATTCATACCTATTAAGCTTTTAAAGTGAGTTCAGCAACACATCATCTCTGTAAACATTTAAACTGAGAAAAATCAACAGATGTATGTTAAAAAAAAAATAAAACACATTGGCTACAAAATATTTTAATTGCACTTCCTGAACATCAGATCTAATGTCTTGCAAAGATTACTCTTATCACAAATTATTTAGTAAGTTTAACTTCCTGACAACACTAAAAAGAGAGGGGGGGATAAATCATGACAAAACACTGTACTAAGTATTATACCCTGCAAAAGTTGACCAGAAGTAATTCAGCAGACTGTCAAAACTTTTGGTTAAATATCATCTATTTATTCTCATATAAAACATTCCATTCTTCTCTGAGAAATGAATAATTTATAAGTTACAGGCAAATATTCCATTCTTTACATCTTTTTTTTTTTGGTACTGGGGATTGAACTTGGGTCCTTGTGCTTGTGAGGCAAGTGGCAGAACCACTAAGCCAAATCCCCATCCCTCTTTACATCTTTTATATAGCTCAGAGTTTCTGGAATGGGTTTTTTTCCATTCTAGTTACATAAATTATAACACATTTATAGCACAGATTTTAGAGAGCAATAGAACTAATCTCACATTTAATGAGGAATGATTGAGGGCACCATTCTGAGAGTCAACTTAAGCTTTAACATTAGCAGCTTTAGAACTTGCTCATGAATTTAAAGACAGAAAATTCCCGTGATTTAGTTATTACCAAATTTTAAGTACAGGGCACCAAGCTCAACATGGTGCTAAAAATCATAGCCATAAAGTAAACCGCTGAATTAGTATTAAAAGGTGCACCTTCTTACGTGAGAGAAAGACAATGCCACAATATAATTTGTTGACTGGCGTATTTGAGAAATTCAACTACTGAATTAAAAAGAAGACAGCATGATAGGCTGGTACATGGGCCTTAGGCACCCTGAGTTTAAAGCCTAATTCTGTTACTGGCAGGAAGGCCATAAACAAGTTAGATTCTCAGCTTCATCATCAATAAAACAGGGATAATACAACCTCATAAAGTTGTCTAACAATTACGCTGCAGCACACCATAAGATGACATTGCCTTGAGAGGTTGTAGCCATCTTAGTGTAAATACAAGCCCTGATGTCCAAACAGCAATGAGCTTGCCTTTCCAACTGTGTCCCCACTGTTCAATGACACTGGACTGGACTTATATGGAGGGGGTGCGCACACAGGTTACATCCAAATACTATACCATTTAACTAAGAAACTTGAGCAACCTCATTTTGGTATCGATGAGGGTCCTAGAACCAATCCCCCAGATATAGTCCGGGGGAAGTATATGTAAAATATTTAGTATAACAGAATTCTAGAAACAGCAGCTACTGTTATCATTTCATATGGCAAAGGGTGAAACAGGAGAAAAGTTATCTCTCTAGGAGGCAAAATGTTTCTTCAACAAGAGTTATGAGGAAAAGAAGTATAAAAAACTAAATATTTGGGCTGGGGATTTAGCTCAGTGGTTCCGCTGCCTGCCTTGCAAGTGCAAGGTCCTGAGTTTGATCCCTGCTACCAAAAAAACAAAACAAAGAAACAAAAAACTAAATATTTGTCATATCACTTTTATCTAATATGTATATATGCCAATATTTGTATTCAATGAATATTAATTACCTTCCATATCTTAAAATTTCATTTTATCAATTTAATAACAATAAAATTGAGAAGACTCAGAATTCCAATTAGAAAGCTGGGTGTGGTGGCATGCACTTGTAATTCCAGCACTCAGGAGGCTGAGGCAGGAAGATCACCACAAAATGAGGCCAGCCTGAAATGCATAGCAAAACTCTATCTCAAAAAATAATCCTAATGAGATAAGAACCAATGGGTTTTTGGCTTTTTTTTCGGTACCGGGGATTGAACTCAGGACCTTGTGCTTGCGAGACATGCAGCAGAACCACTGAGCTAAATCTCCAGCCCCCAGTGGGTTTTAATAAGGCTCCCAAGGGGCTGGGGGAAAAGAGTAACTGCACTGGGTCTTGATGCCCAATGTTTTTATCAAGCCAAGTGATTATCTGACAATATACATTTATAAATGAGTATGCAGCCCTATGCCAAGACCCGTATCTACTACTGTTGGTACTCAGATGAACGTATGCGGCACAGCTGTCACCTGGAATATGACTATTTTTCCATCATCGGCTTGGAGATAGAAAGTCCAGGAAGAGGTAATGAAGCTCTGTGCAGAGCCCATCATGTCGCTCCAGAAGGACCGCACCAGTGTCAGAGGGAAGAGCAGATGCATTTTTGGCATCAGGGACATGAGCTAAAGAAAATTTAAATCAGAGAAATCTATTATTTATTATATTGTACATCTACAGTATATTCAAGAGAACAACATAATCAAGATTCCTCAAATCTTCACGAGATAGGCCTTAACCTTCCACAATTATCAGCATTAAACTGTTATCTGTGCAAACTAACCATGGTAAAGCATCAAATCTCAGGCTACTTTGTCAGGAAACACATTTGTAATCTATCTGTCACCTCTATCAAGAATAATACAAGGGTAAGCTGGGCGTGGTGGCATGCACTTGTAATTCTAACACTTGGGAAGCTGAGGCAGGAGGATCACTGCAAGTTCGAGGCCAGCCTGGGCTACATAGTGAGACTCTGTGTCAAACAAACAGGTAAAGAATAAAAAGAAAAAATAACAATGTAGTGGTATTATTGGTTCTGGGAGTGCAGAGAGTAGCAAAAATGAGTCTCAAACAAATTGTTTTGACTGGAAAGGGTGGCAAATCAGGAGGCAACTGAGACTGATAAGTTCTAGCTTGTGCAACCAGTGCCAAACTGATAAGTTCTAGCTTGTGCATCCAGTGCCAAACAAACAGAAGTAACAGGACAAAATTTTCATGTCAAAATATATGCAATACCAAATTTGACAAGTTTCAAAGCAGTGAAGTACCAACATAGGACTGTAAAAGACTTTTAAATTAGGTCTAAAACTATGGAGACTTAAGATTTGATTAAATCAGGCCCAGAAGAATATTAAAGGGTAGAATGGGAAGGAACAAATCATACCATTCCTAACTTTAATGGTTTCATGTAGAATAAATCATGTTATAATAAACATCAATGAAAAAGAAGGAAAAAAAATCAATCAAAAGTATACATGAATAAAATGTGAGATATCTGGTAAAAAGGCAGATTGAGGGGAGTGTTTTATAGGCTGAGTATATACAGTAAGTGCTACTGGGGAGGTTTTAACATTAATAGGTATCATCTCCCCTCAGGACTCACTGAGCAGTACTGGACCCACTGGAACACAGGGTGGGATGCATCTTGCTGAACTCTAGGGATAGCTTTGGTTCTGCTATGTTTCAGAAGACAAATGGAGTAGTATTAGAGAGCAGTTTTTAGAATAAGAAGGTCTATATTTAGGATCAAATTTTCCCATTTAATAGCTATGAAACTTTAATTCACTGAACAAGCATTTATAAAGGCTATAAACTTAAAGATATCAGAAGCACTGTGTTTTAATCATCAATGTATATTTGTGTGTAGTCTGAATAATCCCCATTAGGCAGATGTCAAAAACAGGGTGATACATGTATATGGAAAGAGGCACCAATTCCAAACTGGGTCGAAGGATTTTTAAGAAGGTTTCACAAAGAAAGGGACACCTGCCTACAGTCAAGGATTCTCTAGGTACATGAGGAGTAGATGGAACAGACACATGAGATAGCACATCATATTATGAAAATTAAGAATTGTTCAGTATGTATACAATTAAGAGAAAAGGAACTTAAACATATGAAATGTTTAATGGCTTTTAAAACATTTGAAAATATGCTGTTACTTAAAATAAGAAAAGTACAAATTAAAACAACAGATTGGCAAGAGCTGAGGGAGAGGGAAGGAGACAATTGTTAGGGGGTATGAGATTTCTTTTTGGGACGATGAAAATATTTTGTAATTAGATAATGATAGTTGCACAATTTTGTGAATATACTAAAATTGTTCACACTTCAGAAGGGTGAGTTTTTTTTAAGTTTGTGAGTTGTATCTCAATTTTTAAAATTGGTACAAATTTCAGAGGGCAATTCTGCTCTATTTCTCAAAATTAAAAATGCACATATCTCTTCATTTCCATTTTTATATTATCCCATAGGTATACTCACAATATAAAACATCGTTCATAAAAGAAAAAGATTAGAAACAACCTACACATTCAGACATAAGTTATGACACATCCACGTGGAGTATTATATAATGAAAAAGTAGAGTCCTTTCTTTTATTTTTGTTTTCTGAGACAGGGTCTCAACTATTAATTCAGGCTGGCCTTGAACTCACTTTGTAGCCCAGGCTGGCCTGGAACTCACAGCAATCCTACTGTCTCAGCCTCCGAGTGCTGGGATTACAGGTGTGTGCCACCATGGCCAGCTTAGAAGTGCTTTCTGTACATGTATTTACAAAAAATATATGTGCATATCCTTATATATGCATAAAATATCTCTGTTTTGGTAGCCCTGGCTATATAATGTAGGAAAATTGAGTGCCTAACAGATACAGGTGTAGGAGACTTCAGAGATGGGGAGGAGGAACAGAGACATACTCTTTGTATGTTCATACATACATACGTACTCTTGTATCTTTTGAATTTTGCATCTCATTTCCGTATTTCCTATGTAGAGATCAGTGAAATGAAGAACCTTTTTTTCCAGCATGTTTGGAGTATAAAGAACGAAGAGTAGGGAATTTTAAGATACGACACTGGAGAGGTAATCGGGAGCTAGGTGGTGACAAGCAGTTTGGACTTCAGCCTACATGTCATTGGGAGTTACTGAATTATGTAAGACAGGAGAATTATATGATAAGATTTCCATTTAGGAAAAAAAAAAATCTAGACCCAAAGTAAAGGATGAGGTTTAAAGTGGAAAAACAGTTTGAAAGTTAATTTAGCAACATAGGTAAGAAAAGATGATCTGGTTTAAAACAATGGCAGCTGGAATGGCAAAAAAGGACTCAAATACAAATTTCTCTTAGCCTCAGTTTTATCTTATACAAAATGGGGACATCTTTACTGGATCATGAGAAAAAACAAAATGAGATTATGGATATAAATATAATTTTTAACAGAAAAGCATTATATAAAAGTAATTATTCAATTGACTTTCCATTTGCAAATATAATTTTGTTTGATGAAAACTAAATGTAAAATATAGTGCTGAAACAAGATCAAACAGCCTATAAACAATAATCAATACAAGCAAGAACCATTTAAGCAGGCAATTTTGAAAGGCAGCATTGTTCATACTTGTTCTTGTCTCAGTTCAGCAAATGGCAGCTGACTCTGGCAACCAAGATGGCAAGCATATTGTTCATCAGATTGGGAATAAGCTTCTGTACATGCTGAAAGAGAAAAATGGACAAATTTTTAAAAGGGACAGGGGGGAAGAAAAGGTGATTTGGCATTTTATAAAGAAATTTCCTATTCATAAAAAAAGCATCTCAATATGAATTTCCAAATTTGGTAACAGTAGGAAATGTATTATTTTACTAGAATTCCGTATTGTCTCCCTCCCACAAATAAAATGTTTTTTGTATAAATCTATTAATTCCACACCTAGGCTCTGACACTCAAAACAGAGGATCCTCGGAGTTACACTTTGTGGAGTGGATAAAGCACTGGCCTGGTGAACTGAAGACACCACTGAAAGTTTTAGTTCTGTCATAGGTTGGCTGGATGTATGACCTGGGCTGAGGGGCTGAACCTCTACTAATTTGATTTCTATAGGTCTAAAATGGAACTATCATTGCCTACTGCCTAGGGTTGAATGAAATAATTTACTTTAGTAAGATAAGATACACAAATATTTGAGATTATTGTTAAGAAATGGGTCACTTAGTTGAAAAACAAGGGTATCAACATGGTAAGGAAAAAACAATGCAGTCAGCCTAACATTCTAAATTCTAAGAATGCAACTAGAAAATATTCTATTGCACGTGATTCTAAAGTAGAAATGGGTCCCTACCATATATATTCTCTTCATTAAAGCCGCTTTTTCTTGTGATATATCACTTCATGACTTTATCAATTTTATGTTTCTTCCTAACTCAGTCATGCACTTCTCAGAGGTGCTTGATAATAAAATGAACAGCAGTGGACAGTTAGGATCCTGAGGCACAAAAATAAGGTTATAATAGCAAAAAAGAGTGGATGTGAAAGGGGAAAAAGGACCTCCTGCTACAATGAATAAGCAGCAATGAATGAAGAAAACTGCATTACAGTTCTTTGAAAAGTTAAATGTCCACCTGATTATGGTTTTTTAAAAATTATTATTAAACACATCTCTTTCAGCAAGAGGGTTAACAGTGGTTTAACTAGCAACAAAGCCTTTGGTTACAACATTTACTAGCATGACCAATAAAGAATACACTATTAAGTATTGAGTCAAAGACTTAATTCGGTAAAAACCTTGGAGCTAAATCAACTAACCTATGATTGAAAGGCTTAGGAAAAGTATACCGTCTATGAAAAGGCAGTGAATTATGAGTAGGGTAATTACTACCGCATTTGTCTGAACAGAATGCTTAGTCAAACAAAGGGGTCCTAGTATAGTACAAAATAAACATTGTCTCAAAAAACAGATGAAATTTAAAGCTCATGGAATTTCTAGCAGCAGCTCTTAAAACTAAATTCATAAGGATTACAATATGATGCATGACTAGGGTTTTTTGTTTGGTAGTATTCAGGATCCAGAGCCTTCACACTGAACTACATTCCTAGCCCATTTTATTTTTATTTTTTCCCTTGAGACAGGGTCTCACTAAGGTGCTAAACTGCCTAGGCTGGGCTCAAACTTGTGATCCTCCAGCCTTAGCCTCCCAACATGATGGGATAACAGGTGTGTACCACTGTGTCTAGCTGGATAATTTAAAGTGTGCTTGTCATTTTCTAAGGAAAATACATAAAATGTATAATACAACTCAAAGAAAACACCAATATTACATATGCCCAAAGTCATTAGCATAGCATCTTACCAGATTCACATTCCAATTTGGTCCGATTTAAGTCAATTCCATCATCCACAAACTGACAAATTGAAAACAGCCTGCAACCTCTCTGACATGCGTACAACTCCTCTTCCTAGGGAGTTCAAGAACAGGGAAGATTACCAAAAAATAGATTTTTATCTTAGAAAAAAAAAAAGGTCAAACAGAAAGCAAAATTAGTAAGGTTTATTTTATACCATCCAGTAAGTTTTACACTGAAAGGAAAACCAAAAAAAGATAGGAGCCAGGTAATAACCAAAATTTTTATCACATAAATAAGTTTATTTCCTTATATTAAAAGTGACATCAAGAAAAAAGCTCCGTGGCTAAAAATAATACCTTTCCCCCATATCTTGTGGTCACAATTTGTGTGTGGGGAGGATTGAAAATATAAACAGTGACATAATCAGAACCCTAACAGAAGCAGAAAGGAGTAAGCAGTACCCTACCATCAATGGCATGCTTCTGCCACAACCACATTTATATAAACTGCCAGGCTCATCAGGAAAAGCATCATGATTAGCAGATGGCAAATGTGACACAAGGCCCTGATAGAGGGAAGTATACAACTATAAAAATGTTTATAGGGAAGGATTTTTAAAACTTCAGTTACTTCCAAAAAAAACCCAAAACACAAAACTTCAGTAACTCTAATTGAGAACAAGAACAAAAACAGCAGAATGACATATGGGAAAGGCTACTGCAGTCAGTCAGATCTGAATCAAACTTTTCAGGTGAGTAACTGTACAAGTTACTCTAGCTCCTGAAATCTCAGATTTTTCAATGTGGAAGGAAACAACAGCTATTATCTCAACTCCTCAATAATTCTGGGAGATAGCTAACCTAGGACAGTGCCAGAGACATAGAAAGTGCTTAATAAATAGTAATAATCTTGATCATAAAAACAAACTTTAAAAATAGAAAACAACAATTTAAAATATTGTATTCTGTGTGAGAGCTTAAAGAGGGACACATGGTTCTTCAATACTGGAAAATATTAATTGTTTAATAAGACCAACCACAAGGCCTTCAACAGTTTTCTTCTTTGGCAAAATAGATACACTATTTGAAACAAACCAGTGTATATAAGGGAGCCACATGAAATTACATTTTCAAATATATTTTCCTTTGTTCTTTGTTAAGCTACACCCAAAAGCCATCCAGTACCAATTTCAGCAGACCATATAAGATGGTACAAAGAGCCTAGGTATAGAAATCAGCCTGGCTAGAAGTTCTCTTTCTCTGCACAACCTCGCATAAATTACTTAATCTCTGTAAGCCTCAGTTGCAAAATAAGGACAATACTTTTACATCAGTATTAAATATTAGGATTATACATTTATATCCCTAATAGCATTGTTACATTGCACTAATAAACATAACAATCATTAATGAACATCCACAATGTGCCACGCACCATGTTAACACCTAACATATTATACAACACCCAGCAGAGTAGGCACTCAATTGATAGCTATTAAGGATCAGTATTTCAAAAAAAAAAAGAATCAGTATTTCATGTTCCATACATATTATTATTCCATTATAATAAATATTTTATGCTCTATCTTAAATAACTGGCAAGCTCACATGAAGTATATCTCCTCTGATACAGGACACAGGAAATGGCTGCTTCCCATCATACTGAGTATTAGCTAAGTAATTAGAAGGTCCTTCAATGATATTATCAGTAGCTTTTATATGTACTCTCTCTCTTTCATTCATTTTTTTGGTGACAGGCTCTTACTATGTTGCCCAGGCTGGCCTGGAACTCTCAATTTGCCTGCCTCAGCCTTCTGAGTAGCTGGGATTACAGGCTTGCACCACTGTGCCCACCTTGTTACATTTTCCTGTCCTGAGCTAAGTCAACCTAATTATTCTCTTCTTATTTAGAACTACTAATACTATATACACCAAATTGATTTTGGAACCTGAAGCATCTGCAGCTGTGTTAGGTCCTGTCTAAGAGTATTACATACATCTTCTTTAATCCTCACACTAGCTCTGCAGGGGAGGGTTAAGTCTTTTTTACAGATGACAAAATGAATTTAGGAGTTTGAGACTTTAAGTGATCAGCAGCAAGGACACACGGTAACAATGAAGTTGAGAATGGAATCCAGGCTTGTATGGCTACAAAGTCCATGCCCTGTTAATTAGTTTTGTTATTAATGGGACTTATGTCTCTTCTATTTGAAACCAGAAAAATTATGCAATTGTGCTTTTGAGGACAAAGGAAAAATTAGAATAATTTTAAAATAACTACTTACAAACAGGTATTCTACTTTCTTGCAACAAATGATTATTTCTGAAAGAGTCATTAAAATGAGATTTCTATCTTCCAGTTTCAAGTATCACACCAAGATAGACTATGTGAGCTTATAAATTCATCTAACTTTTTTTTTTTGTACCAGGGATCGAACTCAGGATCTTGTGCTTGCGCAGCAGGTGGTGAAACCACTGAGCTAAATCCCCAGCCCTGTTATGTGCTTTTATAACACATTATAACACATTTTTTTTTTGGTATATCTTTTTATTGGTACATTTTAGGTGTACAATATAATGACATTCGTCATTGGAGATATGCACCTTTACATACTCTCTTGGTTCTTATTTTTTCCCCCTTCCCCTGCTATAACATTGTTTCCTGAACTGCAAGGGACAATAATTCAGCAGAGCACCAACATAGTCAGTGAAATAAATTAAATATTTGTAATCCAACTTAATTAATAGATGGATGGCAGCTTAGTGTAGCCAATTTGAAGATCAAACTCCTATTCCACTATTTGTTTATGTAACCTTGGGCAAGTCACTTACCCTTTCCAAACTTCAATTTTTATTTTTTGTTTTGTTTTGTTTTTGGTACCAGGGATTGAACTCAGGACCTTGCACTTTTGAGGCAGGCATGGTGCCACTGAGCTAAATCCCCAGCCAAAATACCCAAACTTTAATTTTCTTAACTGTTTTTTTAATATATATTAATTGGTACATTTTAGGTATACATTTACATTTATCATTGGGTGCTTGTACCTGAACATGATGTATCTTAGTTCTTATTTTTTCCCCCATTACCTATGCGCCCTTCACCCCTCCACCCTTCCTTATTTACATAGACGTTATTTCCATTGTTTTTTTCTTTCTCATAATTTTTCCTTTCCCTTCTTCCCTTTCCCCTTCCCCTCCCACCACCCCTACACCTTTGGACCTTTTCCTATTTCAAATTATCAATTATTCATTTTAATCATTTTCATCCTTATTTATACTTTCAGTTTCTCACACTAGAGAAACTGTTCGGTATTTACATGTGTGTCCTATTTATTTCACTTAAGAGTATGGCTTCAATATACATCCATTTAGCTATAAATGACTAGTTTCTCGTTCTTTATGGCTGCATAGTATTCCATTTAAAAAAAAACAACCCCATCTTCTTTATCCAGTTTCCAGTTGATGGGCACTTGGGCTGTTTCCAAACTTTAGCTATTACAAACTGTGCCACTATAAACATAGGTACACATATATCGCTGTGGTACGATTCTTTTAATTCTTTGGGGAAGATACCCAATAGAGGAATAGCTGGGTCAAATGGGACCTCTAGTCCTAGTTCTTTGAGGTATCTCCACACGGATTTCCACAGTGGTTGCACCAGTCTGCACTCCCACCAACAATGGAGAAGGGTTCCTTTCTCTCCACACCCCTGCCAGCATTTGTTATTGGTTGATTTCTTGATAGCAGCCATTCTTTGTGGGGTGAGGTGGAATCTCAGTGTTGTTTTCATCTGCATCTCTTGAATGACCAGTGATGTGGAACATTTTTTCATATATTTATTTGCTGTTTTTACTTTGAGAAATGTCTGTTCATTTCAGATGCCCATTTTTGAATTGGGTCTTTGAATTTGGGGGGTCTGATTTTTTAAATTTTCTTAACTGTTAAACCCAACTGTGCAGTATTGTTGTGAGAATTAGAGATTATAATATGATAAGTTCTCCATCATACTGGCTAACAAATTAGTACAGTCTCAATAATTTTTAAGTCCAAGACATTGAGGAGGCCAGATGATTTTACGTATGTTGAACCATCCTTGCATCCCTGGGATAAATCCGACTTGGTCAGGGTGTATGATCTTCTTGATGACCCTCTGTATTCTGTTAAGGCCAGATGACTTTGAGGTCTTGATGAACTTTAATAGATAAAAATGACATCACTATCATACCAACTGTTAGAAAATAGTGGTTATTAGGGCCAGGGATTTAGCTCAGTGGTTCCAGCACCTGCTTGAAAGCACAAGGTCCTGAGTTCTATCCTCAGTAGCCCCCCCAAAAGAAAATAATGGTTATGATAAAAATACCTGGGGGCCAAGGATTTAGCTCAGTGGTGCCGGTGCCTGCCTCACAAGCACAAGGTCCTGAGTTCGATCCCGGGTGCCAAAAAAAGAGAAAAATCCTGAAGTTTCCCAGTATGTATACTCTTTCAACTTACTTATTTTCCCATCATCCTGGCTCCTACTACAAATTTACTAGGAAAATCTCAAAAACATGAAACAAATGCTAGACCAACATAAAATAAGTCTCAGCTTAATTCCCAGCCAAATCAATATTAAGGAGCTTGCTCATAGAAGCCCACATGTAAATGTGTGTGTGTGTGTGTGTATATGTGTGTTACTGGGGACTGAATCCAGGGCCTTTGCACTGAGTTACAGCTCTGGTCCTTTAAAATTTTTGTTGCTGTTTTTGAGAGTCTCTTTATGTAATCCAGGGTGGCCCTGAATGAACTATGGCCTCAACTTGCTAAGTTCCTCCTGCCTCATCCTCCCCAGTGCTGGGATCACAGGCATGTGCCACCATGCCTGGCTTTTGAAGAAAAAAAAAATTGGCGGTGGTAGGGGGGTGAGACAGGGTCTTGCTATGTAGCTCAGGCTGGTCTCAAAACTCACAGTGATCCTCTTGCCTCAGTGTCCTAAGTGCTAGTATTATGGGCATTTGCCACACTTCGTGGCTTTTTAAAAAAAACTGATTATCATCATGCAATGTAAGTAAACAAAACAGGGGAAGCAACCGCATTTAGATTTAGATTCCAAAGACTTGAAAGTGGCCAACACGGAACACCCTAAACCTCGCTGGAACTGTCTTCGTAGCACTTTGTAGGTGAAAAGGGCAAAGCCGGCTAGCCACAATGGTTAAGCAAATAGCATAAAGAAGGACTAACAAGGAGAAAAAGACCAGCAACATCAGCAAAAGCGCTTCTAAAGCAAGGTGGAGGGAGGGGGCACATATCCAAATTATAGTATATGGGGAGGGTGTGGGGAGTCACCAAGCAATTTAGAATGTCGAGTAAACAGAGTTCCTAAGAGGCTGAAAAATAACTTAAGAAGTGAGATGCAGCTAAAGGAAAGGCAGCAGCTACCAGCTGGGGATGGGGGTGGCAGAGAGTGAGAGTAGGGTGGCTCCTCTCCCTGAGCTGCATAAGCCGGCCTGAGGGCAGACGCGTTTCTTTACTAATTCCACGGCTTCCCTGTCCTCTGCACTAAGTAATCAGTTTTTTGAGGGCAAAAACCTGTTTCTTCTCTAAGACACTGCAGTTCTCAATGGCAGCGTGTGACACACAGTACCTCAACACAGGCGAAGCCCTTCTTGGGCTTCCCACAGCTCCGGGGGCTGGCTTAACACTTCACAGACTACTGGACAGTGGAACTGTCTATTCGGTGACCACCCCCCCCCCCCCGACAGACTGTGCTCGCGACCCAAAGGGGCGTTCAGGTCACGATCTCTCGTGGACTCGCGCATCTCCGCCTCCCTCCCGCTCCTCGCAGGAGCACCTTTCCTATCTATAAGCGTTCGACTTCCCCGCTGCCCAGAGCTTCCAGAGAAAGGGACGGAGTCTTTCCACCTCTGTGTCCCGCACCCTATCGCGGAATAGTGCGACAGACTCCCGGCAGTTACAGCAGGAAAGGGTGCAGGCGGGAGGATTAGGGAGGAAAACGGGAGCCGCTCGAGGGAGACCGCTAGGTTCTGGGCCCGACGCCGGTGTGGGGTGCCGAAAGGCGGCGCCGAGGGAAGTGTGGAAGCCTGGTTCTGAAGGCCCTACCTTGGGGTAGGTGTGCAAGGGGTAGGTCAGCTGACAGGCCCGGTGGCAGGACGCCGTATCGCCTAAGACCGAGTCGAACGCTTCGGCCGAGGCGGTCCCCGAGCCTCCGGCCAGGGCCATGGTCAAAAGTAGCAGCGGCGGAAGCCCCAGTTGGGCCCGGACCCAGAGGTTCCCCTTTGGTGCCGCCATCTTGTTCCCTCTGTCACCGCGGCTCAGCTTGGTGCTGTTTTCTTTTCAGGTTTCGCCTCCTTCCGGGGCCAGCCCCTTTCCCCGCCTCGCCGGTCACCGCTTCCGCCGTCGCTTAGGCTCTGCGCTAACCGGCCCCTCCTCTGGGACTAGGAACTGCTTCGGGGTTGGTGTCAGGAGGCGGGACCGAACATCAAGAGTCACAGGCGGGGCGGTGCCGCGCGCCGACCGTCCTGAGCGCCCAGCACGCTGGTGAGTGTAGTTCCGGGGCCGCGGGTGCGGTGCACTCTGGGGAGTGTGGTTCCCCGGGCGCCGAGCACTGGGACCGGTGGAGCTGCCACCGTGAGAGTAGGCCTGCGAGAAAGCTTGCGTGTGGTTCTGAGGCCCGCGGCCGGGTTTGGGACCTTCTAGGGTGCTCTTTGGAAAGACCTAGCTGCTGCGAGGGCTGGTTTTCCTGGTGGGTCTCGCTTCAGGCTTGTGATTGGGTGCTCCTTCCCTGCCCCTGAGTGCCTGGGGGGTGGGGGGTTGGAGGAAGAGAACGGTGTTTCTCTTCCCTCGGGGGTCCAGGCCTGGCTGTCACGGTTAGGGTACCCTGACCAACGAGTAAAGGCGCCTGGAGATGGCTGCTTATGTTGAGGACCCTGTTGGCATCTGGAGGTGGTTGTCGCTGGTCACTTGGGCACTCTTGGTGCTGCTGTGGAGTAGTTAAGAGGGCTTTGAGCTCGCTGAAACTTGAACCCTGCCACAACCCAACGTAGGTTGAAAGAGGGTTTTCACGTCTTCGGATTCAAGACCTGGCCATGTATTGGAACCCTCCCACAGCGTGCATACCCAGGAAGTAGATTTATCACTGTGTTCTTGAGACGAGCCCGAGGGAATCTTAGATCCTATAAATATCCACGAGACCCCCATAATTTAGGAGTGTTTCCAGAAGACCCGTCTGTGTCACTGTGGGGAAAACGTATCTTGGCAGCCTCAGTGAAATTTTAAAATCTGCCCTCTTCTTGAGCAGAATACCCTGAAGCGCACGGGAAGGTAGTTGGCATCCCCTAAGGATGGATAAATTCGTCATTCGAACGCCTAGAATCCAGAATAGCCCACAGAAGAAAAATCCTGGAGGAAAGATTTACAAGCAGGCCACAATTGAATCTCTGAAGGTGAGAAGGGATCTGGGACTAGAGACAATGTGCAGAGGACTGTGTTGAGAGCCAGTGTGCAAGACAGTGGCAAAGAGCCAGGGGTTTAGCTCAGTGGTTTGGCCACCTGGTGTGCAAGCGCAAGGAGCCGAGTTCGATCCCCGGTACCAAAAAGAAAAAGACAGTGGCAAAGAGTTCTGCCATGGAAGATCTAGGGATTAGTTCTTGCTGCCCTCCCTCCCTGAAAGTGTATGTGACCATTTCTTTTTCAGGCTTCTGTTCATCAATTTGCCCATCTCTGCCACACCACACCATTATAATTACTCTGTCTTTAAGGTGTGTTTGTCAGAACGTAGAATACCGCCCCCCTTTGTTTGTTTGTTCGTTTTTTGGTACCAGGATCGAACTCGGGTCCTTGCACTTACGCAGCAGGAGGCGAAACCACTGAGCTAAATCCCCGGCCCTATACCCCCCCCCCCTTTTGTAAAAATTCTTGTCTGTTAGGAATGTGTAAGTACTTAATACTGTGTGATTCTAGATGCCTTACACAAACCTAGTAAGGAGTGAGTGATGATTACAGTACCTACTCTAGTATCTTACTGGCCAAAATGGTATCACATAGCCTCCCAGCTGCAGTTGGGAGTGGGAAAGAGTCTTTTAATGAGCTTTTTGCTACCTAGAACTCAGTTTGATTTGTCAGCAAGGAGGAGGCAAGGAGTATACACAAAGAAGGAGGGAACATAGGTACCTAACAAATAGTAATTATTTCACTGAAAACAAAATAACTTTAGTTAGTCCTTTTTGCCATCTGACTTTTTCTTTTTCAGTTTCCGTTTTGCTTCTGCTTCCCCCACCTGGATTCCTAATGTTTGTGCTCCCCAGAACTCTTGTTACATTTTGTGTATTTGGTTGGGTGATCTTAAGGCTTTCTATGCTGACCACTGCTGAACTTGTACTTCCTGTCCAGATCTCTGAAGATGAGAGGGCATCTGGAGTTTGAGACAGTGTGCAAACAACTGATGGTGAAGCATTGTTCTGAGCATTTGAGCTGGATTCCCAGTTGGACTCCTCTCCCGGGAGTCGCACAGACTTACCAGACCCATGCAGTATTAGAAAGCAGTAAAGAAGATACACATAGAAGTGCTGGGTGTGAGGACCTGCTGTGCAGCTGGGTGATGTTAGCAAGCCGTGCCTCTCTCTGGGACGTCAGATTCCTAATTTATAGAATGTGGATGCTAAACTATATCAGTGTTTATTCAAAGGGCACAGGTGTCACTTGGGGCAACATAATCTTCATTATTTGAAGCCACCCTGTCCTTGGACCTAGCACAGTGCCTGGCACATATTCAGTGGTCATTAAATATTTGTTAAATAAATGAATATTGAAATGCTCTCTGGATCTTTTGGAGGATTTAACTTCGCTGCAGTATTCTATAAATACTTAGTTCAACTATCTGTCATGGCACTTACCCTGATGTATTATAATTATCTGATTACCTGTAGTTTTCTGTGATCCACAACAAACTCCTGAGGCCTGGGACTGCAATATATCATTGTGTTCCAGTTCTGCTCTGACACCTAACATGGAGCCTGCTATGTTGTAGGTTAAAATTTTTTGAATAAACAATAATCCTTATTTTGGCATGCCTTTGTGAAGGTTTTGATAATAAACTGTTCTACACATTTTATTATGAAGCAACTTTATTCTCAACACTATGCTAAGTACCACAGAGAACATAAGAGAAATTTGAGATAAAAATAAGGTCTCATGGGACTTTCTCTTTTTTTTGGTACCAGGGATCGAACTTGAGACCTTGTGCTTATAAGGCAGACAGCAGTACTACTGAGCTAAATCCCCGGCCCTCATGGGACTATCTATAAGGGGATCAAAACAAGAGATTAACAATGATATGGAGTCATATGTGATTCACTACACTGAATCACTGATTGTCATACAGTCAATCAGGTTAAGAAAGAAGAGAGCTCCGACTGTTTTAGTAGTCAGAGCAAGCTCTGTGGCAGGGCACCTTAAAGGGATGGGAGGATTTGCTGGTGGAGGGAAGTAGTGGCACAGAACCATCAATAATGGTATTTGGTGTAGTTTCCTTTATACATGCACAGTGCTTGCTTTCATGTATATCAGTGGCAAATTAACAGGTCGAGTTAAATGTATAAATTCTAGAGAGTTAGTTAGGTCTACTCTGCCATGACTTTTTCCCATATCTCAGCCTTGTGTTTTGTGAGGTTTTTTGTTTTTGTTTTTTTAGTACCGGGGATGGAACTCAGAATCTTGTGCTTGCGAGGCAGGCAGCGGCATCACTAAGCTAAATCCTCGGCTTCTCAATGTTGTGTTTTGATGCCAAGAATCTGCTGAATGTTGAAGCCTTGGTTTCCTCATCTAATGTCAGGAATAACACCTAACAATATAGAACCTGCAGAACTGGTACAAGGGCTAACTAAACGTGTGTTGGTAGGTAGGTCTGAGCTTTCTGCCTGGCATGTAGTACAAACTGATAATATCCTCTTGTCATGTACAAAAAAGGAGAGGTTTGTGTAGTAAAACTAACGCTAAAGATGATAATGGTAATAATGATTGCTTCTAACTTTTACTGAGCTCATCTCTGTGGGCCAGCCATGAGTATAAAAGGGGCAGAAAAAAAGCTGCTTTTGCTACCTTGTGTGTCCCATGTTCTCTCCCCTCTGCAGTGCCTGTCTGCCATCCACCCTGCCTTGGAGCCAGTCGATTATGGACTAAAACCTCTACAAACTTTTGGTTTCTCACACCAGAGAAACAATGCAGTATTTAAACATGTGTGTCCAATTTATTTCACTTAAGAGTATGGTCTCAAGGTGCATCCATTTACTAGAAATGTCTCAAGCTTATCCTTCTTTATGGCAGAGTAGTACTCCATTGTATAAAAAAAGCACATCTTCTTCTTTTTTTTTTTTTTTAGTACCGGGGATCAAACTTAGATCCTTCCACTTGCAAGGCAGGCGGCAGAACCACTGAGCTAAATCCCCAGCCCCAAAGCACATCTTCTTTATCCATTCATTAGTTGTTGGGCATTTTGGCTATTTCCAAGATTTAGCTATTACAAACTGTGCTGATATAAACATAGATGTGCATATATCACTGTGGTATGATGCCTTTAATTCTTTTGGGAAGATACCAAGAAGGAGAATAGCTAGGTCAAATGGAACCTCTAGTTTTAGTTTTTTGAGGAAACCAGTAGTGGAGAAAGGTTCCTCCCTCCCCCCAGCCCCTCCAGCATTTGTTATTGGTTGATTTCCTGATAATAGCCATTCTTTCTGGAGTGAGATAGAATCTCAGCATTATTTTACTTTGTGTCTCTCAAATGACCAGTGATGTTGAACATTTTTTCATATATTTATGTGCCATTTCTACTTCTTTATCTGAGAAGTGTCTATTCATTTCAAATGCCCATTTTTGGATTGGGTCTTTAAAATTAGGGAGGTCTGATTTTTGAGTTCTAGATATATTCTAGATATTAGTCCTTTGTCTGAGAAACAGCTGGCAAAAAATTTTTTCCACACTGTAGGTTTTCTCTTCACTCTGTTGGTGGTTTCTTTTGCTGTGCAAAAGTACGGGGGATGGAACTTGGGCCCCTTGCGAGGCAGGTGGCGGAACCACTGAGCTGAATTCCCGCCCCGCAAAAGCTTTTTAATAAGATGATATCCCAGTTGTTGATTCTTTGTGATAGTTCCTGTGTGATCTGTTTTGTTCATAAAGTCTGCCTACACCAATGTCTTCGATAGTTCTACCTATTTTAACTTCCAGTGGATTAAGTGTTTCTTTTTTTGGTACTGGGGATCAAACTCAGGACCTTGCGCTTGCGAGGCAGGCGGCAGAACCACTGAGCTAAATCCCTGTCCCTCTAACAGTTTTTAATATTCTGTTCTTGTGTTGAATTTCTGGAATCTTGACTATTATATGCCTTGGTGTAATTTTTTTGTTGTTTTTTGGTATCGGGGATCGAACTCAGGTCCTTGTGCTTGCACAGCAGGTGGTGAAACCACTGAGCTAAATCCCTGTTCCTGGTGTAATTTTGTTTTGATCGTGGCTAATTGGAATTCTGTATGCCTTATTTATCTATATGTCAAATTCTTTTTCCATGCTTGGGAAGTTTTCTGCCACTATTTCTGTGAACAGGTGTTTTATGTCATTTGGCCTATCATCTACTTTTTCATTAACTCTGATCAGTCTTATGTTATTCTTTGCATCATGTAGCAGTTGTTGGGGATTTTTTTTTTTTTTTTTTTGGTACCAGGGATTGAACTCGGGTCCTTTCGCTTGCAAGGCAGGCAGCAGAACCACTGAGCTAAATCCCCGGCCCTGTTGGGGATTGTTTTTACGCAGTCCCTTGCTATATTTAAGAAATCTTTCTTGTCATGATTGCTAACTGCAATCCTCTCTTCTATATCTGATATTTTATTCTAACATTGGCTCATTCTGTTGAGTATACTTTCAGTGGAATTTTAAATCTTCTGAATAACTGTTTGAATCTGTTTCATGGATTCTACTTCTTTCCTGTGTTGGATGTTTATGGTTTGCATCATTTTCCTAAGGACCTCTATTTTTTTTTTTTTAATCTGTCTCTGCTCCAGAGTCAGTAACCATGTCTTTCATTATGGTCACCATCTCTGTTGGTATCTTAGATATTATTTCTCATTGGTTACTTCCACTCTTACTATTTCAGAGAGTCCAGGTGGATGGCTTTCAAATTATTCTATCTCATTGTCTACTGGTGAGCTAGAAGTCTGGGGTTGCATCTTGCATAAATGTCTTCTCATTTTCAATTTTCTTTTTAGATTCCTGGATTGATGCTTATACATTGCTTATGGCAGGTAGCATTATTGCTAGTATTTAGGGCCCTTAGGAAATGACTACTTCGCAGAGATGTCTTCTAGGTGTAGCTGGCTTTGGGGTTTTGAGTATATTGCAAGATCCTACCTCTTCAATTCATTGGGATTGAGAAGTTGCTGCCTATTTGACCTACCCCTTGGTTCTTTGGCACTGGCCTGTAGTATTGTTTATGACTCTTAGGGAATTTCTGTCCTGGCATACAGGAAGAACAACTGATTACAGCAATTATGTCACCTTAGCTAAAGTAGTACAATCAGCAGTAACAATAGCATCAAACACAGCCTAGAAAATGACAAACTGTGGTAACTATTAATTTGCCACCTTTAACTATGAACTATGTTTGTGTTATATAACAAAAACTAAAACAAACCAGCAAACTGTATACAGTAAATATGCCCTCAATATGGTGATTTTATCCTTAGGAGAGAAAATTTAAATAGGGTTGGGGAAAGAAGTAGAAAAATAGAAGAGGGGGCTGGGGATTTAGCTCAGTGGTTCCGCCACCTGCCTCGCAAGCGCAAGGACCCGAGTTTGATCTCTGGTACCAAAAAAAGAAGAGGAAGAGATTAGAAGCAAGGCTGCAGGACAAAGGAATATTGCTCAAACTTTGGGAAACTGGTAAAGAGATGGGGGAAAGAAAGAAGGAAAAAAATAAAAACAAGAACAGAACAACAACAAAAACTAGAATCAATGCTCACACACTAATATAAAAACAAGAACAATCAAAAAGAGAAAAAGAAGAAAAATGTCCACGTCAGGGCATGTCTCTGCTGTCACCAGTAGACAGAGTGGGCGGACAGAGCCCAGATCCGTGTTGATTAATCCCAGCAAACCAGCCATAGATTTACCAGGGTAGTGGATAATCCCAACCAGCCTGCACTTTTAGTTACACTGAAGCCAGGCTGGTTTCTGGCTGTGAGGCTGGAACCCCATTTGTTCAGCCAGCAACACTCCATGTGCCTCCAGCCAGCTTGAACTCAGCTCCTTGACATTCTACCAACTTGAACTCAGTTCCGCCTCATCCTGACACTGGGAGACAGTAAATGGAGCCACCTTGGAGCTGCTCTGAGTTCTGAGCTCAGTAGGCTTCTCACCAAGATGACTACCAGTGAATTGCCCTTTCCTGGAGGATGTCTGAACCTGAATAACTCACCAGCCACTGCAGTGTGCTGCATTCACTTCTCTGTTCCACTGATGTGTTTCTTCATGGAGGCCTCTGGGGTCATCAGTAGTCACTGTGTAACAGCAGATTTGAGCCACTCCCTCACATGCAGTGAATCAGGGCTCAGGGAGAAAGTGCTGCTTACCACCTTCTTCTGCATTGAGGCCTAACTCTTTACTCTCCCTGTGGGCTTCAGTTCTCACTTCAGATCCTTGCTGGGTCCTGGGGACCCACTTCCTTCCTTTTTCTCTCCCTAATTCCAGCATCTGGACACCAAATCTTTGAGAGGCTGTTTCTCTACTGTTTACCACTCCACCAGCATCCCAGAAGTCTTAAAAGTGGAGATTTCTGAATGCCAAGCTGAGAAGGTATAAAAGTCTTGAAATTTTAGGTCCACTGTGCTTCTTTTATCAGTATATTGCAAGTAATTTTACCATAGCCTTATTACATTCAGTAAAAGTTACACTTAATAGACCTCATGAAGTATACGTTTAAGTGGTAAAGGTTAATTTGGTTAATCTCTTCTTACTCCCTTAAGAGGGTATGATTTCTTCTGTTGGTTGCAATAGCAGATTTTTTAAAAATTAAAAATCCTAGAATATGCTAATTTTTTAAGGTTCAGCATTTCAGTATGCTCTGTGAGCCTTTCCTGTCTTTGTAGCATTAACTAGCCAATATATTGTCTCCTGCCCCGCAAGCAGTGGAATTGTGCCCACATTATTGCTTACGAGTGAATCATTTTCCTTAATTGTTTTTGTCAAACCTGTTATTGCAGCCATCCCCGGCTGAAATACCAGATGGAGAGCCCATCTTCCTGGTGAAGACTGTTTTGCTCCTCATTATAACTTTTCTATTCCTTTTCTGTCCATTTGCATCCTTATTGGAGGGTGATCAATCCTCCGACTGCCTAGAAAGGGGACAGCGAGGGCTAAAGAAAAAAAGACAATAGAGACTTGAATAATTTCAAAGTACATGGGTGGCCAGGAGGTCAGTGCCTCAGAGTAAAGAAAGACAAAGACACTCCAAGCTAGCCATCATTTATTTGGTACACAAAATAATTGGAGGGAGTAGCAGGTGACTTAGAGGGTGGCGGTAATCCTATGTTGGTGAAGATCTTATGCTCATGAGGATCTTAGGTCACTGAGGATCTTATGTTGATGAGGGTGATAAGGAGAGCATTCTTATAATAGTAGGTGGGCCAAAATAGTGGGCTAATAAATAACTTGTCCTTCCATCAGGTAAAACCTTTCTCTCTTTTTTTTTTGGTACTGGGGATCAGAGATTGGGGATCAAACTCAGGACCTTGTGTCTATGAGGCAGGTAGCAGCACCACTGAGCTAAATCCCAGGCCCCACCTTTCTGGTTTTTTTATTACTGCTCATTTCTCAAAGAACCAAGATGTCTTCAGCTGATGTACACTTGCCCTTGAGCATCACAGTATCATGGGGCCACTGAGGCCTTCAGACCAGAGGCAAAACGGAGTTGTTTCCATATGCCATAGCTGGCTCATGGGCAAGGTGACATTGGGGATTAGATAGCTATAGCCATACTTAAATTATGAAATGATTTTCCAAAAAAAATTTATGTAGAATGGCTCTTGACACATCCTAAATGATTTAGGTAAGAATTTGAAATACGTATTTTCAGGGCCATATTTGGACAAAGATAAGGAAACATTTCTTTGAATTCTTTTTTGTTGTTGTTGGGTTGTGTTTTTTGTTTGTTTTGTTTTTGTTTTTGCAGGGTCTCAATATGTAGTTTAGGATGACTTTGAACTCATTATGTAACCCAGGCTGGCCTCACACTCAGGGCAGTCCTCCTGCCTCAGCCTCCTGAGTGCTGGGACCACAGGTATGTGCCACCATGTCTGGCATATATGTGGAATTCTTTCTTTCCTTTTTTTTTTGGTACCAGGGATCGAACTCAGGATCTTGCACTTGCGAAGCAGGCGCCAGAACCACTGAGCTAAATCCCTGGCCCTGAGATTTCCCTATTGAGAGACTTCACATCTTAGGGAACACAGGTCTGCCATGGAAAACAGTCGCCTTTGAAGCTGGGAATCTTGGTGCACACCTGTAGACCCAGCATTCAGGAGGCTGATGCAGGAGAATCACTGTGAGTTCCAGGTCAGCCTGGGCTACATAGTGAGTTCAAGTTCAGCTTGAACTACATAGTGAGACCCTGTCTCGAAAAAAAAAAAAAAAAATCCCCTTTGAATATGAACTCATGGTCAAAAATTACAAACTTTATAAGAAAATACCAGAAGGGAGAATGAACAGATGTAATAGACTCTTGATCCCAAGAAGTAGAGATAAGAGAACAATCTGAAAGAGACCTTAAATATATCTACAGGGTTCACAGAGGTAAAGAAATGAATAGCAATCCTAAGATAAAAATGAGGCAGTATGAAAAGAGAACAGGCAGGTTTGGAAGAAAATACATAATTTGTACGATGAAAAAAATCCATTTGTTAGATCAGAAACACATTGAACAGATTAAAAGTAGACAAATTGTAGCTAAAGAGAGTAATAGTGTATTGGAAGCTAGATCTGAGGAAATCACCTAGAGTACATCACAGAAAAATAGAAATGTGAAAGGAAAGATAATATAAAAGGAGTTTTTGAAATAGAGGCTTGCAAAGAGAAGGCTGCTATAGATTTTATTGATCATACATCTTAAAAATTATAAGGGTATACTAAAATGAAAGAAATATAATTTCTAAACTAACTTTTAAGCCATAAAATAAAAACAAAGTTAAGAAAACTCAGTCTGTTAATGGAAGATAAGAAAAGAGAAAAGAAGAGAACCTATATTTAATTCTTGGTAACCCTAGTAAATGCATAAACTAAGCATGTCTGCTAAAAGAGAGATTCTCACTTGAGTAGGGGAAGGGGGGAAAATAAAGCAGCCATAGGATATTTGAAGCATAATAGCCCAGAAAAGATGAAAATAAAGGGGTGGAAGAAATCTATTTTTAAAAGTCTGTCATAGGCAGGAGTTCATTGGAGCATTGTTTATAATAGGAAAAACATAAGGGGGAGAAAAACTCTAAATACTCATTAGGAGAATAGATTTCAAAATTCTAAGCTACTTGTATATAAAAATAATGGAATACTATGCAATACTACTAAAAATAACTGGGATCATAAAATACATGGAGTGAAAAAAGCATGATATTCATAGCTTCCTGTTGAAAATATCCCCTTATTTGGGTTTATATATTTCTCATACCACTTAACATTAATAATATTTTATATTCCACCTGATAGAAAAGGACTTTTAGTTTCAACTGAGGGCCCTGAAAGTCAAGAACAAAGCAATAGGTGTCAAATAATATGTTCCCAGTGAGATTCTGGACCATCTATGTAAGCCTTGTGAAAACAGTCCAGGAAGATCAGTTTTGGAATCCTGAACCATCAGCTGCAGAGAAGGTTGAATTTAAAGGAAGAGAGGAGAAAGAATGGCTTCAGAGTGTGTGTACTGTGGGAGTTTCACACGGAGAACTTGACTTCAGCTCCTGGAGGTGGTGGGCACAGGGATCAGACCTGTGCCTGGGAAAGTCTTAAGTGCAGAGACAATGACAGACTTATGCCAGAGGGCGAAATGGCAACATCAAGAAGACTGTTACCTTTAGTATTTTTTTTAGGGGAAAAATTATGGGCAATCATGGAAGAAAGTTCTGGCTGGCCTGGAGTTGAATTAAAGTGGTTGGGGGTCACCAGGGTCCTGGGAAGGACAATGGGACCCTACTAAGTCCATGTGAAGTGCACTACCAACACCTGGGGCTTAGGGGAGTGTGTGTAAGTGGCTGGCTGGGAGAAGCATTTGCCCATGTTTTGGTGTCGCAGGTGAGATCTCAGTAATGGGAGCTCTCCAAGGAACTACAAAGGCTATCATGTAAGAGAAAAAGTCTGCTTTAAATATCTGCCAGTTCAGAGAGCGCCAAAACCTGAGTACATGGCATCAGCAAGAAAGTAAGCTTTTCCTTTCATTTCTTCAAACTTACCCTCCCTGCTACAGTGGGCTTCTGTGCTAGAAGCAGACCCCAGCCAAGGGAAGGAGATGAGATTTTTTTCAGGAGGACTACTTTTTTTTTAATCAAACTACCTTATCAAATATGCGTGTAGAAAAATGCACAAATCCTAATTGTTAATCTTAAGGAATTTCTACAACGTGAACACACCAGCATCCAGATCAGGGAAACATTACCAGGATCTCAGAAGCCTCTTGATACCCCATTCTAATCCCTAAGAATCCACCTCTCCAGAGCAATGATGATTGGACACCAGATTTTTAATTTTGTAATTATAAAAGCAACCTTTTTTTGGAGACAGAGTCTCACTGTGTAGTCCAGGCTGGATTTGAACTCACAGTGATCCTCCTGCTTCAGCCTCCTAAGTGCTGGGATTACGGGCATGTGACACCATGCGCGGGCAACTTTTATTTTTTGTCTGCCACTTTACTATTTTTTTTTTAGTTGAAATAATTTAAAAACTATCAAAAACTTACAACACAAAGAGCTTTCCCCTCTCCTTCACCTATATTTCTTAATTGCTAGTATTTTACACTTAATGGGAAACTTTATATCAACTTTAAAATGGTAGTTTCATCTGGGAAGGGTCAGAGGGAAATAAGTTTGGCAAAAGGTTTATAAAAGATTTAAATTTTATAGTATTTTATTATGGGAAACAGCAAAATATCAGCCATTTTCATTGTAGGTAGTAGGTTACTCTGGGGCTGGGGATTTAGCTCAGTGGTTTTGCCACCTGCTGCACAAGCACCAGGACCTGAATTCGATCCCCAGTCGAAAAAAAAAAAAAAAAAGTTTGAGGGCCAGGATTTAGCTCAGTGGTGCCACCACCTGCCTCATAAGCTCAAGGTCCCAAGTTCAATCCCAGGTATCAAAAAAAAAAAAAAAAAAAAAGTTTGAGTTTGAGTTTTCCCCTTGGAAGTGGGGAACCATTGAAGTGTGTTTTTTATTGTTGAAATAAACATGTCTTTATGACTTCTGCTCTCTGTCTATGCCTATGAATTAAGACAGTCTTAAGTGAGCTATAAGGTTGATTCACCTTAGCATCCTTTTTCTTTTCCTTATTACCTTTCACTGCTAAGTGCCCCGTGGTGTCTGACATGGTAAGATTAAAACTTGCACTTTTCCTAATAGATGCAACTCTTTTCCTGATTTGCAGTAAGCAAGACCTGCTTTTAAGCAATTACCCATCATTTGGGGCCATCAGACACACTGTGCTTTGGCTCAGGTCATAATCAATAATTCATATGTCAATAGGAGCCCCATTAGCTCAGGTGAAGGCAGATGTCTTTCTAATGAAAATTTTCCATTTTCCAAATGACTTTTTTTTTTTCTCAGAGAGTTGTGGTCATAGAAGACATAAAAAGATGGAAAAGTATGTTGGAGCTTCCTGATCAAACCAAAGAGAACCTGGTCGAAGCCTTACGAGAATTAAAGAAGAAAATACCCTCCAGGGAAGTGTTAAAATCAACAAGGATAGGTATGTTGCTTCTGAATTTTATGAAAAGTACTTCTGCTTTGCCTCCTTTCTTCTTCCCTTCCTCTTACTTTCAAATAATAAGTTATCTGCCCTGTGCTTTTCAAGTTATTTTTGGGAAAAGGCTGTTGTTTTTTAAAAAAAATTCTCCAGTGGTTGCACAGAAAACAATTAAAATATACAAGACAAAAAATATATAGACACAAGGTCTACTTTGTTGCTGTTGTTTTGAGACGTCCCACTATGTGGTTCAGGGTGGCCTTGAACTCACTGTGTAGCCCAGGCTGGCCTCGAACTCACGGTAATTCTGCCTTAGCCTCCAGGGTGCTGGGATTACCAGTGTGTAGCACCACACCCGGACAAGAACCACTTTTTAAAATTAGGCACAGCAGATATAGAATTACTCTGTCAAATTGCTATAAAAGTTCCTAAATGCCTACCTTCTATACTGGTAACTGGCAGTAGGTACCATTTTGAGTGTGCTTGATGCTGGTTGTGCAGAAATGAGTAAGACATGGTTTATAGCCTCAAGGATCTTAAAGTTTGGCAGGCAATACAAGCAGGTAGGCAAATGAGAAGAGTGAAATTTGGGTTATAAATAAACCATCTAAATGTAATGTTCTGGGTTCCATTCTGATCTAGACTAGGTATATGCTGCCCTGAAGGACAGAGCAGTCACCTAAATCTGGTTAGTTCAGAAAAGGCTTCAAAGAGGAGGTGACATTTCAGTTAAATCTTGAAAGAAACTTCGTTTTTCTGTCCAAAGTAGAAATAACTTGCAGGGGCTGGTTTATAAAACAAAATGACAGCAACATTTGCCTTTTGCATCATTTAGTACAGCTTTGGAGATATTTCAAAGGTAAGTGAAGGACTATGTTGAATTGCCATTTTAGAACAGTGCACAACTGTGGGTAATATACAAGGGAGGGCCAACATGTGTTCCTCAAGCTGCTCCTAGCTCCCCAGGGAGGCCAGGGCAGTCACTCACAGCTGCCGCTCTTGCCTCGCTAGTGCAGCCGTTGCCTCTTCTGCCTCCCCTTGACCTCTTGTTCCTGAGAAGCAGGAGAGACAGCCGATTCTGACTGGCACTAACAGCTGGGAAGAGATGTGTGAAATCCCTAGAGGGCCCCCAAGAGTTTTAGAGTTGCACCCCTGTAATATAAACCGAAATCTGAGAAAATTAGATGGTTAAAGAACATAAAACCCCATCCTGCTAGGGAAGGAGATTCTCCCATCTGCTGCTGGATTTTCTGTCTTTATAGGTTGTGGTCACTAGAGGGCAATAAGTCCATTCATATGAACAGAGAAGGTGTTTCTGCCAGTAGAGGGTACTAGTGATTAATATTTTATGACATGTTTTATGTACATATGTGCATGTACGTGTTCTTATTTAGACATACACCACAAATACCACATATGATCAGCTCTTAAAAGTCAATAAGCTGAAATTGTCCTACAAATGTAGGTGGTAATTTTTTAAAAAGTAATTTTGTTTGGCATTTGAATACAGTTGTGAGTGTGCTTTCAGGAATGGGTGTGTCTGATGTTTGGAGATTTCAGTTCTAGCATAATAATAAACTACAACTGGGTTTGACTTAGGAAGGGCTGGAAACCATCCAACTTTTGAACCTAGGCCCTAAACCTCCCCTAAATTTGAGAGTATATGGGATGCTGTGTAGGAATTTGTTGGTTGTTTAAAAATTATGTCAGTTGAGTGCTGAAGATTTCATTTGAATCATTGCATGAGAATGTTTATAATCACCAACCATTACCCTTCCTGCTTGTCCCTATCCTGTGGGTTTTAAGGGACAAATATTTACTGAGTACAGTCTTTGTCCTAGAAACTATGTGAGCATAATAATGGAGAGAGGTATTGTCCCCATCTTTTTGGAGCCTGAGGTCTAATGAGAAGACGAACAATTTATCAACACCACTGTACTGTGTGATGAGTGCTTTGATGATGGGGAGCAGTGAGTTGAGGGTGTACAAGTGTTGAAAGAAGGGAGAAGGTGTTGAAGAATGTGTCAGGCAGGAAGCACATCTTGTAAGCTGTACAGAGGGTGGAAGTGGGAGAGAACATGGTGCATTTCCAAAAACCCAAAGAAGTTTGTGTGTTTGAAGTGTAATTTGTGAGTGAATATGTGGCAAGAAGTGAGGCTGGAGAGTCTAGGCCAGATGGAGAAGACTCTGCAAGCCATTCAAAACTGGGCTTGGCAATGTATTAGTTATCTATCACGGTGTGAAAATTACCCTAACATTTAACACAATACTTGATTGTTTCACACAGTTTTTCTGGGTGGTTCTGGCTCAAGTGTGTTTTAAGAGGATTTGGTCAAGCTGTTGGCTGGGACTGTGGTCACTTGAGGCCTGACCAGGACTTGAGGATCTCCTTCCAGAAGGGCTCGCTCACAGGGTTGCTTGTAGGGGGTCTCAGTCTCTCATCATTTGGGCCTCTCTTTAGGGTTGCCCATGACCTGGCAGTGGGTTTCCCTGCAGCGGTGTGATCTTGGAGAGAACAAGAAGCAAGAGAGTAACCGAGATGGAAGACACTTTCTTTTATAGCCCAGTCTCAGAAGTAACACAGTATCCCTTCCTTCACATCCTACTGGTGTCTGCACCAGACTAACCTTAGTACAGTTTGAAAGGCAGCTGTACAATAGCGTGAATAGCAGGAGATGAAATCACTGGGAACTATCTTGTGGACCGGCTACCATGGCACATATTTCTCCTCCTCCTCCTCCTCCTCTTCCCCCTGCCCCCCGCCTTTTTCTTTGCTGAACTGGAAATTGAACCCAGGGTCTTTGCATTGAGCTATATCCCAAGCTTATTTTTTGTTTTCTATTTTGACACAGAATCTCACCAAGTTGCCCAAGCTGGGCTTGAACTTGCAATCCTCTGGCCTTAGCTTCCCATAGATTGCTGGGATTACAGGCATGCAGTACCATGCCCTGCCATGTTTCTTTTTATTTATCCTAGGTATATTATACTTTTTAGACCTGCAGATTGACATTTAGGTGTTGGAGATGTACACCCATTATCTCTTCAGAAGTACCTCTCTCTTATTGTTCCTCTTTCTGCGATTCTACAATTAGATGTTAAGCCTATTTTCCATATTTTATATCTTGTCTGTCATATTTTTTATCTCTTTATCATTCAGCATTCTAGGTAGTTTCTTCAGACATATTGTATATCTTCCAACCCACCAATTCTCTTGAACTAACTCTATTTAACCCATTCATTGAAAATTTTTAATTTCAAAAGTCTGATTTTGCAAGTTTCCTCTTTTTCCTAAATGTGATTCTTATCAATTCTATTGGTACATTCTTGGGATTGTGCCTTTTATTTCTTGAAACATTTAATATGTAGCCCTCCTTTATTCTTCATCTGACTTGCCTCATATTTATAGTCCTTAGGGATTTAGATTTGTTGTTTTTTTGTTTTTGTTTTTTTGGTACCGGGGATCAAACTTGGGACCTTGTACTTGCGAGGCAGGTGGCAGAAACACAGCTAAATCCCCGGCCCATAGATTTGTTGTTTATTGTTTCTGCTGACCCTCAGAGTGCTTGTCCACCTGTGTGCTTTTTGATTTTTAGTTGTAAGCTCATGTCTTTTTTTTTAGTATATAGGAGTTCTGTGGGGACTAAATTGGATAATCTTCTCCCTAACTGGGATTAGCTGCTGCTTTTGTTTCTTCCAATAGTCAGACCACCTCTGGCCTAAGATATTTTAGCATGTTTCAAAGAGCCCACCTTAGTGTGGGAGAACCAGGATTACCTCTCCCATTTTACCACTCACTCAAAGCTAAGTATTTCAGCAACACTGCTCTTGGTATATGTCCCTAGGGTGGCCCCTTTCCTCCCTCAGGCTCCCTTCTAACCATTGCTAACTTTTTGGTTGATAGGAATGAGGTAGGTTTTTTATCTAGAATCTAATTGTTCTGCAGCCATACAGCCTGAAAGTTTGCTCTTTATTCTGAAGATAAGAGTGTTATTGTTAATGAGTTTTGAATAGAGGTATGACATATTCAGATTTTCTTTTCAGAAAAATCTTTCTAGTTGGAGATCTCTAAAGGGTTGGAGAGAAGCAAACCTACTGGCAGGAGGCCCAGGTAGGAAGCTACTGAAGTAATCTGGGTACAACATGAGGGTGGCCTGGGTGTAGTAAGAATCATGGGGGTGCGGAAGTGTAGTTGGAATTAAGAGATATACATGTAATAAAGCCAGGCGACCTGGAGAGCGATTAGATATTGAGAGTGATGATGAAGAGTGAAGCCCAAGGCCTAGGTTTCTAATGCAGAAGAAGGTTTCTGCTAAGGGCAAGTAGGGGGCGATCGTGACATTGCAATAGGGAACATCAGGTTTGAAAGTGGGGGAGTAAATTCTGCTTTAGACTTCTTTTTTTTTTTTTTTTTTTTGGTACCGGAGATCAAACTCGGGTCCTTGCGCTTGCAAGGCAGGCGGCGGAACCACTGAGTTAAATCCCTGGCCCCTAGACTTCTTGTGTTTGACGTACTAAATATCCCAGGGGAAACGTCCAACAGGATGTTGGACGTACAAGGCTGAAATGTGAGAAAAGATTTGTAAAGCAAAGAGTCAAGTCCCAAATCCTGATGGACATTCTGTTTAAGGGACTTGTACAGGGAAACTGAGAGTGTGATCAGAGGAGAAAGGAAACAGGAGAATGCTGTCATAAAATGCATAGGAAAGAGGGTTTTTGGGGGGCAGGGGAAGGGTTGGGCAGCAGGGTCCACAATTATCAAGGGGCCAAATAAGCTTAATCTAAAAATTGCACACTAGATTTTACAAAATAAAGTCAATATTAATCTTTGTTAGGACAGTTTCAAAGGCAAGATTAGGGGAACTAGGAAGAGGTACAGAAATGAAACTAGAAATAGACAAGTCTTCTGAAAAGTTCAGTGCTGAAATAAGAGAGGTGATAATGAGGAAGGACATGGAAATTGAAGAAAGTCCTGGTTTTTAAGATAGAAGAAAATCTTACAGAAAGACAGAAAGAGAAAGAAACCTGTTCATTTCTTTCTACCCTTTCATTGGAGCATCATTAGCAACCTGTGAGCTTTGGGGGAAAAACTGTTCCTAGAACTTTCAGTGGTTTTGAGCTGTAGAATGATATGATTAGAGTTTCTGGTAGCCAAGGAAGAATGTGTGAGAGAGGAGTGATAACAGAGAAAGAGAGGTTGAGTAGGAAGTCATTCAAATATTCACTCAACTAATAGTTATTGAATGCCTGCCCTGTACCAGGCACTATCCTGGATGCCTGAGAGCAAACTTGGTAAAAATCCCTACCCTTGGGCTGGGGATTTAGCTCAGTAGTTTTGCCGCCTTCTGCGCAAGTACAAGGACCTGAGTTCGATCCCCGGTGCCTAAATAAATAAATAAATAAATAAAATCCCTACCCTTGTGAGGCTTATGTTCTAGTGAGGACACAGGCAATAAAGAAACATGAGTAACTGGTATAGTTATTATAGAAGATAACTGCTGTGGAAAAGAGAAAAAATAGAGCAGGCGCAGGGGTGATGAATGTGGATGGGATGGACAGGCACAGGTCAGGTCTGGTCGAAAGGTTGAAGGGGCAAATGGCTGAAGGAGGGCAGGGAGTGAGCAGCCATGGAGACAAGGTGTGGAAGGCTCTTGTCATCCAGGTGAGACATGACAGAAGCATGGAGCCTGTGAAAATGGAGAAGAAAACCAGCTCCTTAGGGGACCCAGTCAGGGAGCCAAGGGAAATAGGGCGCCCAGTGCTGCTTGCTTTGTCACCATTGGTGTCCTTGCACTGGCTTGCTCTCTCTCCTTTCAGACATGTTCAGACCCTCCCCTTTGTCTTTGCCACTTTTCCCAGATACCTTTTTACTGTTTTTCCTTTTACAGTTGAATTCCTTTAAAAACCATCCTGACAACTCCCACTTCTGGCCCTCCTGCTCCTTTGCTAACCCTTCTAAGCTGGTTTCTCCCCTCTTGCAGGGCACAAGTGATTTCATTGTCAGTTCTCATCTTCCCAGAACTGTGAATGTGAGACCATTGATTATTCTCTTTTCTGTTGACCTAAGTGTCTTAGTTACTTTCTCGATGCTAAGACACAACACCTGACACCCACAACTGCAAGGAGGAGAGGTTCGTTTTGCCTCACAGTTATAGCCCACAGTCAGCTGGCTGCAAGGCAGGGTAGCATGGCAGAGGGGCGGAGGAAAAGCTGCTTACCTCATGGCGGCCCTGAAGCAGAGAGAGAAGGGAGGAGCTGGGGAGGAGGATGAAACCCTTCTAAGCTACGCCCCCAGTGACTGACTCTTCTGACCAGAGCCCCCTTCCCACAGCAGCAGCCCCGCACAGTCCAGTCGCCTTCCAAACACGTGAAATGTAGGGAGCCTTTTTTTTTTGGAGACAGTTTAGTCTGGCCTTGTGGTAATCCTCCTGCCTCAGCCTCCCAAGTGCTGGGATTACAGGTGTGTGCCACCATGCCTGGCAGGGCAGGAGGGCATTTTAGATCTAAACCATAACAATAAGTGATGCTAAACTGCCAATTTTGTATCTTTTTAAAACCGTTTTCTTCATACCTCTTATCTCAGTTTATAATTACTTGTTTAATTATTTATTTTTTATTTACTATGCAATAACTCCGTGCCAGTAGAACCATGCAATTTTATTCACCAGTATATTCCCAGCATTAGTATGGTATATAACAGAGCTCAGGATGTGTTTGTCAAATTAGTGGAAAGTAACAAGGTTGGGCAAGATTTTCTCTAGGGCTTTTCTAGCCTGCCATCTTCCTGTGTCTTGTTTCCCATTTCTTCACTTTGTCACCTTTTCCCTAATGAGAGCATTTTTCTGTGAAGCTCAGCCCTCAGTCCTTTGTTGCTTAGCCAGAGAGCTAGCCCACCTCTCCTATTTAACTGAGGCCTTAGTCCAGATACCCTCTTGGTTATGCATCTCCTGTCTTGAACTTTTTTTTGGTTTTAAAGTGCCTTGAAATTTATTTTGAAGACCACAAACCACAAGTGAAGTATTTTAAGTAATGCAAATCCAAATCAAATGGTAAAACATTCTAGCTACTTTATAAAAACTGTTACAATAATTTTAATTAAATAAAATCATACCAATTCACATTAATTTTCTATTCCTTTCCAAAAGTTCCCTCACTCAAAGAAAAGAAAAAAGAAAAAATAATCTCCAAAACCCAGTAGTTCCTGGCTTCATCAACTCTCTTGATCCATTTTTGAATCTTAGATTTTTTTAGAAAGGTTGTTCCACTTTCCACTCCTATTTTTTAAAAATCTTACTAATCTAATATGTAAAAGTAGCATCTTGTTTTCATTTGCTGTGTAGAATGAATCATTTGCCATGTATTAATTGACACTTTGTTCTTTCTTTTTGTATATGTCATTTGTGTTCTTTGTCCATTTATTGGGGAATTTTAAAGTTCTCTTATCTGTTTCTATGAGCTCTGTAAATCCATTTAGCTGCCTCAGTTTATGAACAAGGAAACTGAGTCCCAGAGAGCAGAAGTGACTGATACAGGGCCTCAGACATAGTTAGCACCGGAGCTGCAGTGAGAACCCAGGTCCTGTGGAGCAGTGCTCCTTCCTGGCTCCTGACCATGTTGTGTCCTGGACCCAACTGTAGGTGCCTTTATTTTATTGGACCTTCTTTATGGATTCTGCCATCTGCTCAGACTTAACTCTTTTAAAACTCATTTAGTTCTTTTTCTTCTACACCTCAAATTGGAGTTTACTCCTAAGTGTTTCCATTTTAGTCAGTTCCCTAGCATTTTTCCCTGATAGGAGTTTTTGGTGGAAATCTCCAGCGGGAAGTTGGGGCTTTTTGATTGAAACTCAGATTAAAATTCTAGGCTAGAAATGCATATTTGGAAATCATTTTTTAGGACATGTTTGTTTAAAGTTACCTAAGTGGATGAATTCTCTGGGTGAGAGGAACGTCCAAAGGACTGAAGGACTAAGTCTGGGGGAGAAGCTGCAGTGGGGCAGTGGCTGAGGCTGAGGAGTGCAGTTAGAGCGGGAGAAGGACAAGGAAGTCTAGTGCCACGCAGGCCAGGGAGGAGCGTTTCAGAGCGAGGGGAAGCAAGTGGTCTCTGTCCTCAGATGATGTGGGAAGACATAAAGTGGGAAAGGGAGGGCCAGGCGGGGAGAGTTTTGGATCTGGCAATCACAAGGAGTCTGTGAGTGTATACCTTTATTGTAAAGAAAGCCAGCAGGCAAGGGGCATTGAGGAAAGAACTGATGAGGCAGTGGCATAGCCCATGTCCTCTCGGCCTGGTGAGTAGGCATGTGCCACTTTGCAACACTGTCTGTGTAAATGTTTTGGGGGGAGGTTTATGCCAGTCATATTGACCTGCTTTCAGAGATGCCTCATTTTCATTTGTGATTAGTTAACGACTAAAAAAAAAAGCCCACCTATATTTATAAAGTGTGTTCATATCTATGACCCATCTGACCCCTGTAACAATTCTGTAAAGTCAGTGTAGTTATTCTCTCCATCTTGCAAATGGGAACATTGCAGCTTGGAGAGTTTCATGTAACTTGTCTCAAGTCAGACAACCAAATAAATGACAGTGCTAAGATGTTCTCATGCCATGTTATGCCCCCTCCAGAACCTAAAGTTGACAAAGAGCTAAAGTTAGCTGTTGGCTGCATTCCTTTCTAGAGGTCTCGGGGAATAGTCTTCCCTTGCCTTTTCCAATTTCCAGGTACTACCTGCATTTCTTGTCTTGCATTTCTACCTTCATGATCAAAACTAGCAAATGGTGAGCTGAATTCTTCTCACAGCTCATCTCTTTGACCTACTCTTTTGCCTTTTATTCCACATTTTTCTTCTTCCACTTTTTTTTTTTGGTACCGAGATCAAACTCGGGACCTTGTGAGGCAGTGGCAGCACCACTGAGCTAAATTCCCGACCTCCTTCTTCCACTTTTAAGGACTTGTGATTAGATTCGGTTCCACCTAGAAAACTTCAGGGTCTTTAACCTTAATTACATCTACAAAGTCCCTTTTGCCATGTAGCACGGTCACAGATTCTGAGGATTAGTGCATATGCATCTTGTGGGGCCATTATTTAGCCCACTGCACTCCTCCGATTATGCCACACCATTTCAGGGTTCTGTGTTTTTATTTACTCTACTTTTGGTGCCACTCCTGGCCCCTTGAGTCATTGTCAAGACTCAGGGTAAGCATTGCCTCTCCCATGTGTTCTTGGTCAGTCGATCGAGTCTTCTGTCCTTTTGGCCTCCTGTGGGGTTCCCTGTTCAGTACCATCATAGGACCTGTAATATGTTCATGCATTCGTGTGTTCAGTTGTCTTTCTTGTGCTTAGAACTGCTGGGAACTCTTTCCTACAGGTGTGTGTTTCACTCAATATTTGATCCCAGTGCCAAGCAGAGGTCCTGGTACCTATGTGGTGTTTGGTAACATTTGTTAAATGAGCAAAAGACTGCTTCCTGTAGGGGATTTGTCTTAATAATGTGCTGGGATGCACAAACCCCTTAACCTTAAACCCAGGGGACCTGGCCTAGGTCCTCAGACCAGCCAGTGGCACCATTTACTTTAAAACATAAACTTTGTGGAGCAAATAATGACTTTTTTGCAGATCATTAACTTCCTTGATGTAGCTACTGACCAACTTGTGACCTTGGGGAAAGGTCATGGAGTCTCATTTTTCCCATTTGAATTAGGAGGAAGTAGGACTGTCTGATCACCAGAGGCAAGAATGTGGGGTTAAAGCAGCAGGTGTGGAGCCAAACTGTCCATATGTGTATTGTACTGGACACCTGGCCCTGCTTTTCGCTGTGTTTCCTGTTACTTGGCCTGTCAGTACCGGAGGTTCTTTACCTGGGAAATGGAGAGTTATGATAGCACCTACTTCATAGGGTTGTTCGAGGATTACATGAGTTAAGATATGTAAAGTATTTAGCCGGATAGCTAGTGGTCATTAATGTTACCACAAAATTCCCTTTGTGATCTAAACTGTATGATTCTGTTGTGTTTTTCCTAAGAGCCCCCAAACCCCTCCTATTCCTGCCCCTCTGGATTGCCTTTCTCTTTCTCCCCTTTGGAGATTTTGTCCTTTGGCTAACAAGTCTTAAATCATCTACATACATACATACACACACACACACTCACACACACTCACACTCACACACACTCACACTCCCTGTGGCCCTAGCCCTGCCCTCCTTGGTGTTTAAATATTTTAACCTGGGCTGAGGGTGTAGCTCAGTGGTAGAGTGCTTGCCCAGCATACAGAGGTTTGATCTCCAGCACTACAAACATACATAAATAAGTAAATATTCTAGGCAGAGGGAATATATGAATTAAGGGACTGAAATGTAGGAAGGCCAGTCAGTATGACCCAAAACAGGACCATACAGGCTGCTTTCTATACATAGAACGTAGTGTGTGGAGAAAACGGGGTGGGAAAGCAGGGGGAAAGAAGGCAGTATGATGAGAAGTAAGGCCGAAGAGATTCCAGGACAGCCAGAGCTTTGCTATACAATGACACCTCAGGTGTTGAACTCAGTTCGTTCAAAATTCATGTTCAAACGCTGAAAAGTTTGAAAACCGAACACATTTTTCGCTTAAGAAATAATGGAAAACCAAATAATCGGTGGGCCAGGGATTTAGCTCAGTGGTTTCGCCGCCTGCTGCGCAAGCGCAAGAACCCGAGTTTGATCCCCGGTACCAAAAAAAACCAACAACAAATAATTGGTTCTGAGGCCCAAAAAGTACACTTATAAATTCATTTTTCCAGGACTTTTAACAAATTTCACAGTGACTTCTTTCTTTAACTCCGCTGCGGCTCCCACAGTTTTCCTCTTAGCTTTACTTCTGATGTCACTAACATTCTTTGGAGCTATGGTTATGATATTTTACACAAATAAAGTCCAAAAAAGCACAGTGGCGAATGTTTGAACGCACTAACACAACCACTATATGTTGTCTGGGCGAGAACAGCACTTGGACTGAAGCATTGCCCCTTTGTGTGTGCAGCGAAACTCGATGCATGATCCACTCTCGGCCCCACACAGGTATTTTCAAATCAGATTTTCGATTGACTGTCGAGCAGAATTATAAACACTGAGCAGATTTTTTCAAACTACTGTTCTAGTAGTGGAGCGTTTGAGCTTGGAGCTATTCAACCACCAAGGTATCACTATATTTAGAAATTAGCTTGAGATCAATGGAGGGAAATTGAAGGGTTATCAGTAAGGGTCTGATATGATTAAGTTGTCTTTAAAAGGTCATTTTTTACTTCAGCATAGAGGACAAATTGGAGAGGGCCAGGTTGAGGACAGAGATTGTCAGTAAACTATTGCAGTAGACAGTGGAGAGGTGATGAGAAGCTGAATCAGGGGAGTGGGAATGGAGAGGGAAGGGAGGAGGAAGGGGGAGAGGTATAGAGGGTATTAAGGAAGTGGCTCTAGGGCTGGGGATTTAGCTCAGTGGTTCCGCCGCCTGCCTCACAAGCACAAGGTCCTGAGTTCAATCCCTGGTACCAAAAAAAAAAAAGAAGTGGCTCTGTGTGACTTGGAATGACTGAATGAAAATAAGGATGAGGAGAACGGCAGAGTGTAAAATGGCGGATGAGGGATGCCATTGTGTGACAAGAATGCTGAGTTAGAGTTAAGAATAAGCAGAGAGATAGCTAGTAAGGGCCTGAGTATTTAGGTCTCATGCAGAGTGGGAGCCTTTGGGTAGAGACACACAGTTAGAAGTCATCTGCTTTGAGGTGGAGGCTGGGCCACAGGAGTGGGTGAGATTACTCAGGGCAGGAACGTGGAGGAAGAAGAGACCAACGACACTGCCCAAGCAAGTTCACAAATAATTAAAGGTAGGACAGGATCAGCAGCCAGCAGAAGAGAGAGAAGGAAGAGGAGAACCAGCAATAGGTGGTATCTCAAAAAGCAATGGAAGAGGGTGTTTCAGAAGAAAGAAGGCCACATGGAGTCAGATGCCACGTGGAGGCTAAGCAGAGAGACAGAGAGGGACAGAGAGGTCCACCGAATTTCTCAAGGAGGACACGGAGGGACCTCTGTGTCTTCACTTCCCAGACATAAAGCTGTGTCAGTAGTGCCTCTCTGGGGGAAGAAAGGATTAGGCGAGGATCATGTAATGGGCGGGACCTCTGTTCCAGAGCAACCTGAGAACACCTTTGTTACAGCACAGCCCATGTGGCTGTGAGCTGCACTGCACAGATACACAGCCCCACTACTCAGTGGGGCTAAATTAATAAATTAATAAATTGATTGTAAGTTCTTTAAGACTTTCTTCTCCGCATATAAACAAATATGGTGTTTATATGTCTACACATATGTAACTTTAAAAATAAATACTGGCTCATACTGTGCAAGCTCTTCTGAGACCTGCTTTTTTCACTTAACTGAATGCCGTGATCATGTTTTTCATGTTACTATATGGAGAGCTATTTCAGTTTTTAATGAGTATAAAGTAGTTATTGTTTAAATGGACTGTAATTGTTTTTAACAAATTGGATCCTTAATGATGAGCTTGTAGGTTTGTTTCTAGCTTTTCACAACCTCAGCCAGTGCTGGGGTATTTTTATATACATGTTGTCTTTGCACTTGCAAGGTTAAGCATAGCCTAAATTACAAGGATTGCATCCTACTCATCTCAGTCCTCAGCACCAGGCATAGAGTCGGCTCAGTAAGACTGTTATAATGCTCTGAATTTAGGTCTCTGGAGTCCTGCAATATCTTATTTATCTTTGTATTTTTAAATTTTTTATTAAAAATTTTTGGAGGGGGCTGGGGATTTAGCCCAGTGGTTTCGCTGCCTGCTGCACAAGTGCAAGGACTGGAGTTTGAGCCCTGGTACCAAAAAAAAAATTTTTTTGGAGGGTGCTGGGGATTAAACCCAGGGCCTTGAACATGATAAACGTACATTCTACCACTGACCTAAACCCCACCCCTACCTTTCTATTTTTAGCATCTACCACAGTAACTAACAGCACAAAAAATTGTTTACTGAATGAGTAATCTCAGGGATAGATAATTCTACCATGAAAAGGAATGCTTCCAGTAGTGACTTCTGTTTTTAGGTGATGCGTATTTCAAAAGCGCTTTCCTAAGCATTCTAGCTAGGAAACACCTTTAGACATTTCTAATGAGTGCTCTGCATTCCTCCTCCTCCTCCTCCTGCTCCTCATCCCCCCCCCCTCCCCGTCTTGATGGACTCCTTTCCCTGGTCAGTAGAAAGACTAGATAAAAATTCTTATAAATAATTGGTTAGAGTGAGAAGTTAAAGACTATTATGTTCTCTCCCTCTTCCTTTTCATGTTACCTTTTTTTTTTAAACCCCGTGATTCTCTTCACAGAACCTTTAAGTGGGGATGGTTCCTTGTTCAAGCCCTGCACAGCTGGTGTCTGGGCCAGTCCTTAACCATAAGTGACGAGGAAATGCATGGAACATAAAGGAATCAAGCTGTGGGGGCCATGCACTTGGTGTAATTGCAGACATTTTCTAAATTTTTTATCATTTCTCCAAATTTATATTTCTTTTCTTTTTTTTTTTTTTGAAGGAGGAAAGGTTTATTTAGCTCACAGTTTGTAGAGGTTTCAGTCCGTAGTTGGCTAGGTCCAAGGCCGGGGCCATGGCAGAGGGGCATGGCAGAACCAAATTTACATTTCTGCCTCCCTTTATTCTGTGGAGCATTTTAAATTATTATACATTAAATCCTTGTCTTTCTTTCTTTCTTTTTTTTTTTTTTTTGCTTTTGCTTTTTTGATACAGGTCTCACTGAGTTCCCCAGGCTGGCCTCAGCCTCCCAAGTAGCTGGGACTACAGAAACATTCCACTGCACCCGACTTTATGTTAAATTCTTAAATATATTACAGGGGCTGTTCTTTTTAAAATTTTTTTTTTTTTTGTACCGGGGATCGAACCCAGGGCCTTGCACTTATGAAGCAGGCGGCTTAAAATTTTCTTATTAATACACATTTGCAGTACATAATGATTACATTCATTGTGGAGAATTGGTAAATGTTCATAACACATGTCAATTCTTTTTGTTTTTCTTTTTTCCCCTTCCCCTCAACCTTCCCCTCTTTTTAAGTGTCTATTCTGAGCTTCATTTTTTGTTTCAAGGATCCATTTATTCCTTTTGGTATTGATTCATATAATTTTAATTATTGTTGTTTTGTAATATATTCTAGTCTCATAGATCTATTTGTACCTCATAACTTCTGTTCTCAAAATAGGATTTTATATTCTTGCCCAATTGTAGTTCTGGAATAAGTCTAGAGCTACTTGATTATATTCTTTTTTTTTGGTAGCGGGGATCGAACTCAGGTCCTTGCGCTTGTGCAGCAGGCAGTGAAACCACTGAGCTAAATCCCCAGCCCTATTTGGTTATATTCTAATAGAAACAGCCTATTAAGATTTTTAAATTGAGATTACATTAAAGCTATAAATTAATTTCTAGATTGACATTTTTGTGCTTATATTTCCATCTCTCGTCGTATATTTACTCCTCTTGTATTTTGTTTGTTTTTGATTTAGCTTTTTTCAGTATTGGGCATCACACCTAGAAGTACTTTACAAGTGAGCTACATCCCCAGCTCTTTTTATTTTTTATTTGTTTTGTTTTGTTTTTTTGGTACTGGGGATCGAACTCCGGACCTTGCACTTGCGAAGCAAGCGGTGGCACCACTTAGCTAAATCTCTGGCCCCTTTATTTTTTATTTTGAGAAAGGTTCTTGCCAAGATGCCTAGGCTGGCCATGAACTTGCAGTCCACTAGCCTTGGCATCCAGAGAGGCTGGGATTACAGGCATGCACCTCAGCGCCTGGCTCTGTTTGCCTCTTTTATTCAAAACTTCTGTAGGTACTTCTGTAAGAATATATATTGTTCAGGCCAGGGATTTAGCTCAGTGGTTTCGCCCCCTGCTGCGCAAGCGCAAGGACCTGAGTTCGATCCCCAGTACCAAAAAAATAAAAAATAAAATAATGTATATTGTTCTTTCTCTGAGTCTCTCACTGAACCTGCCTGATTGCTTCATTTCCTGTCTCCTGCCACTCTGCTGGTTGCAGGAGATAGAAAGATGAATGTGTCATCACTCTTTCCCTCAAGAAGCTCCTGTGGTGAGCAGAGAGATGACTGGTCAGATAATTACTACTAACTCTAGTAATTACTGGGACAAACAAGCACAAAGTGCTAAGGAAGCACCAAGCAGGAGTACCGAGAAAGACTGGGAGTGTTGAGGAAGACTCCCTGGAGGAGGGGACCCCCAACGAGTCTTCCAGGCTGAATGGAAGGTACCCAGGTAGAGAGGAAAGAGAGTATTTCAAGTGACAGAATGTTCATTGGGGTGCATATTGGAAAATAAAGAGATAAGGAAAAATACTCAAGCATTTTAGGAGCTTCAAGTAGCCGAGGTATAGGATGAACATACAGTAGTAGCTGGAAATACAGCTGGGAAGTAGGTGGGAGGGTGGCAGATTGTGAAGGGACTTGTGCTAAGGAGTTTGGATATAGGGTTGAAGGATTTAAGTGTAGGAATAAAATGGTCGGATTTATGTTTTATTTAAAAGTGCCTAAAAGAGAAAATACTAAGATTGAATAAAAGCCCCTCCAGCCTCTGTGCAAAGATGACATCGAGGGGTAGCAGACTTCAAGGAGAGGCAAGTAAGGGGCCTCTGTGTCACCCAGAAGCTCTGAGGCCACAGCAGTGGCAGTAGGGAGAGAGCTGAGAAACAGGCAGAGATAGGCAGCACACGTGTCACACCCACTCTGGTAACTGATCAAGGCTTTTTACTAGTTTAGCCAGGATTTTCTCACTCATATTCTGACTGCTTATTTCCTAAGTAGAAAGGTATTGATTTTTGAACATATATCTATCTTGTATTCTTCCATTTTATTTGAACTTTTTTTTTTTTTCAGTACCAGGGATCGAGCTCAAGACCTTGTACTTGCAAGGCAGGTGCGCAGCGCCACTGAGCTAAATCCCCAGCCCTAAAGTTATCTCTGTTTTTATGACCATTGTGTCTTACCAAACCATATGGATTTCCTTGGATGAAAATATCATGGGAGATATTTTTTTCTTTAATGATCCTCCTTTTTTTTTTTTTTTTGGTACTGGGGATCAAACTCAGGACTTTGTTCTTGCAAGGCAGGCTGCAGCACCACTGAGCTAAATCCCAGACCCCTGAACTTTCAATTGTAAGTGTTCAGTTGGGTTTTTTTGGCTTTTCTACGTGTTTATTTTTAAAGGTACTTTTTTGGGGGGATGGGTTCTGGGAATCGAACTCAGGACCTCACACTTGCTAAGCAGGCATAGTACCACTGAGCTAAATGCCCGGCCCTTAAAGGTACTTTGGCATATTGAAATTTTTGACCTTTCCGACCTTTTTCATTTTATTATGAAAATCTCAAACATGTACAGAAATAAAGTGAATGCTATAACAAACTCCAATATGCCCTTTTTGCCCCACTTCAACTTTTTCTTTTTTTCTTTTTTGTACCGGGGATCGAACTCCGATCCTTGCACTTGTGAGGCAGGTGCTGGAACCACTGAGCTAAATCCCCGGCCCCTCTTTTTTGCTTTTATTGTGTTTACTGGAGTATTTTAAAGACAAATCTCAGAGCTTTTGTCATTTCAGCTCTACATACCTATGTATGCATCTCTAAAAACTATGGATATTTTCTTAGGTAACTACTATGCCATTTTTGTGCTTAATTAACAATAATTCCTTGGCATAATTTATTATCTAGTGCATATTCATATTTCTTGTTTACCTAAAAATATCTTTTAACAGTTCGTTCATTTCATTTGGGATTTGAATCATGCATCACTTTTGGTAGTCTGGACTCAGAAGACTCTTTTTAATCCATAGCAATCCCTACCTCTGTCCCCCTTTTTAAACAATGCCACTGACTGTTGAGAAACCACACCTGTTGTGTAGAGTGGCCCACATTCTGAATATTGTCTCTTTATGCTATAATCTTACTCACTCCTCTGTCTCTCATATTTCCTGTAAACTGGAGGTTAGCTTCGAGTAGCTAATTGGATTGTGATTCATTTGGTCTTTTAGGGTTGGGTGTGGGACCACTTCCTGGGTAGGGCTGTCAAGTACTGCTGCCCAAAGTCCCTCTCTTAGGGATGCCAACATGGATCAGCAGATGACAGTTCAGCCTCCATTCTAAACTTACTGGCCTTTCATGGATGAGTTCATCCAATCATGGTTGTCTTTTTCTTTTTTCTCTCTTCTTTCTTGTTTCATGTTTGTCTTCTGAACGAATTATTTCATCAGAGGCTACAACATTTTTTTTCTAATTCTGTTAATTATTTCATATTATTGCTAAATAAAGAATGTTCCCTTACTAACTAGGGTTATTCTGTTGCCTTGAAATATATAATATGTACCAAAACATAGTACAAATGCTTACTTCATTTTCTTTTATTTCAATTTTTGCATTAAGGAATTAGATCCTTAGTTTTGTTTTGTTTTGAATGCTGTTCTTTTTTTTTTTTTTTTTTTTGGTACCGGGGATCGAACTCAGGTCCTTGTGCTTGCACAGCAGGTGGCAAAACCACTGAGCTAAATCCCTGGCCCTCATTGCTGTTCTTTTAAAGATTCTATTGACAGTGCCTTTAGTTTTTTACTGCTCTATTGGCAAATCCGGTTCTCTCCTAGTGAGCATTATATCTTAGCCTCTGTGCAACAGATCTCATTTGCACAAGAGCGTTGCATCCTTGGGTGTGTGAATGGCTCTCGGTCCCACACCTCAGCTCATCTAGTCCTGTGCTTTCAGAAGACAGAACCATCTTTCCTTTGATTTCTCTCCTGTTCTAGGTCACACGGTGAACAAGATGCGTAAGCACTCAGATTCAGAGGTGGCTTGTCTTGCCAAAGAAGTTTACACTGAGTGGAAAACTTCCATTGAAAAACATTTGGATAGACCGTCTATTGAAGTCCAAAGTGATCCCAAAACAGAATTATTTAGGAAAAATGCCCAGAAATTACTCTCAGAAGCCTTGGGATTGAAGGTAATGTCCTAGTTAGAATGTGATTCCTAAGAGCTCTTGGTTAAATGAGCCTCGTGTTTCTTTTGAGACAGGGTCTCTGTTGTGTAGTCCAGGCTGGTCTTGAGCTCAGTATGTGGTCCAGGCTGGCTTGGGACTCGTGGCAATCCTTCTGCCTCAGCCTTCTCTCACCACACCTGGCATGAGGCTTATGTTTTCATGGTGAGTTTTCATAGGCTCAATGCTCTGGCCTTATTCTAATAGGTGACTGTTGAAGGGTTTATGAACCTTCTGAGAGATGGTGTTGTAACAGTGCAGGCTTTGGAACATGCAAGACCAGGGTTGAAACCCTGACTCTAGTACTCCTGGTGTGTTAGGCAAATTCCTAAACACTTCTGAGACTTACTTTATTTGTAAAAGGAGAATTTTAATTCTTTTTTTTTTTTCTTTTTTTTTTTTTCTTTTTTTTGGAGAATTTTAATTCATATCATCTAAGGTTATTGGGAAAGTTAAATGAACCATTTATACAAAGGAATAGTATCTAGTGCTTGCTGATTAGAAGTCATTCATTGAATGTTAGTTCTTTTAGTTTAAAATTCTTTCCATTCCCACTGAAATAAATATTTTAGGGTGGACTGTGTTTTGGAGTTTCAGTGATAAAGAGCTGTCTGTTGAAAAGACTCTACTTTCCCACCTTTGTCAGCTTTCATACTTTCAGTTCTAAGGGATAAAATCAGTTGGATAGACACATTCTCTGTCTGCACAGCTGGCCACTCGGATGTTAGTGGTTTGAAGCATTCATGCTGAAAGAAGCATTTTTGCTCGTTCATGATCTCTTAATCACCATCAAACAACAAATCTTACAGGCTAATTAATACTCTGGAAAATCAGACATATAACATCCACATTTTTTTCTTTCCCCACGATGTTCCAAGGTATCCCTATTAAAATATCAATAATAACAATACTTTTGATAAGAGATGGAATTGAGAAATCTGGTTTAAGTGCTTGATCAGTTATTGCATTCTCCAAAAATTTTTTAGCCTATCTTATTTATTCAAAAAAAATGAGCAAGTGGACTTGTGGTATATTATTTACTTTTTTAAAGAAATGTTTTAGGTTTTTAAAAATAAAAACTTAAAATAGAAAATGAAAGAAATGGGCTGGGGATTTAGCTCAGTGCTTCCGCCACCTGCCTCCTAAGCGCAAGGTCCGAGTTTGATCCCCAGTACCAAAAAAGAAAAGAAAAAAATACAGGAAGAAAAATATTTCCATGGAACCTACCATCCAGGCATAATCTTGTTAATATATTGGCGCATATCTTTTTATTTTGTAAATTCTTAAAGCTTTTTAACTGAATGCTGGGCAAGTTATGATTATCCAATACTTATTTAGGGCAAATTATATGCCAAATGTCCCAGAAAGTATTTTTAGGCTGGGCGTAGTGGTACACACCTATAATCCCAGCATTCCGTAGGCTGAGGAAGGAGGATGACTATGAGTTCAGGTTCAGCCTAGGCTACATAGTAAGTTTAAGGCCAGTCGGAACTACATAGCAAGACCCTGTCTCCAAAGAAAAACTGCAGAAAATTGACATAATTACATTTGTGTTGTCTCTTGAATCTTGATCAATTTCAATGAGTATTCTGTATATCTTTTTCTGTGCATTTTTTTTTTGGTACCGGGGATTGAACTCAGGTCCTTGCGCTTGCGCAGCAGGCGGTGAAACCACCGAGCTAAATCCCCGGCCCTTTCTATATATTTTTATGCTTCAGTGTTTATAATTTTTAATGTCTACTTGATAGTGCAGTGAATTGCTGTGATGTAAGTTTGCTTAACTTTTCCTAAAGGAAGCTTCAATGTGACTATTGGAAGAGAAGAAAAACTATGAAGGTTGTAAGTAATTTTCCAGAGTATCGATTAGCCAACAGACTTGCTATTTTAAATAAAGTTTGTTTTTGAAATAGACCAAAATTATTGCAGAAACATACAGTGTGGATATGTAATATGTAGTTAATGTGGTGGTAAATACCAGTTCCCTATGGTATCTTTTAAAGTAAATGATAATAACGAAGCTATGCTTGTAAGGATTAATGAGCAGTTTGCCTGCTATATTAAACTCCATAATAATTATCCTTTTAGTTTATCCATTAATTATCCTTTAAATGGCACATCAAGTGGTAAGCACTCAAGTGTTACAAAGCAAAGTTAAAAAAGTGATACATACATTAGTGCTTTCCAGCGTAATTGGAAAAAATATCAGATTAAGCATAGCTGAATGGTTTTGTTCCCAAGGAGTAAATTTTGAAAATTAAAAGTATGCATCTTTAACTGTCTTCCTTGGCCAGCAAGAAAAAAAATCAATCAGTCTTTCTTGCATAAATAGCCTTTAATAGTATTTTTGTTAGTTTGGTATGTCACAAAATATAAATACAAATTTTTTTTTTTTGGTACCGGGGATTGAACTCAGGACCTTGCGCTTGTGAGGCAGGCAGTGGAACCACTGAGCTAAATCCCTGGCCCAATATAAATATTTTTATATGCAGTTAACCCTAGCACCTGTCATCATGAGGCATTTCTGTATTAGGGTAAATCAGTGAATCATCTAATTCATTATCCAGCATTTGACAGTAAGCAATATCAAGTGCATTCAAATCAGACATCAGATCTCCATAAATATACTCTATCAGGCAGTAGTGAACCATTGGGTGAGCTACTGGCCCAATGACTGAAAAGCCTTTACAATTTGATCCTAGCATGTGTTTTTGCAAATACCACATCTGCTCATTACATTTTTGGTAGAAAAAGATGTTTCTATGTTATAATATCCTTTAATAGTGAAACCTACAAATGAAGACTATATATACAGTCAAAAGGTTCATTTCTTTATTACCCTATAAATCTTGCTTTCTAGATTCATGGATTATTTCCTTGTTCTTGGAATAATGGAATAGATGAATAAAAACTCCATCATTGAAACCCAGGCTTCATTCCCCTTCACTTTTTCCCTTCTGGATCTTCTTTGTTCTTCCCTGTCTTTTAGATCTTTCCCCATATGAACATCCCCTGCAGTGCCATTCTCTTACTGCCCCTTCCTCATTATCCACTCTCCTTCCTACCTCACGGCCTGTGATCATTTTCCTATTATGTCATTAAAAAAATGAACCTGATTCTGAAAGTGAGCCTGCATCGTTAAGAGTTATGAAACACTGGCTGGTTGGCTCAGTTGGTTGTCAGATGGTGCTAATGAGATCCAGGTCAGGGGTACATTCTCGTATGGGACTGTTAGTTTTTTCTTTGTTTAATGGCCTCAGACTGCACCCCTGGCTTTGACCAGCTCTCTCATAAATGTATTCAAGTGGTCAAAAAGAAGTGTGGCTGGAGATTTAGCTCAGTGGTTCTGCCGCCTGCCTCGCAAGCACAAGGACCTGAGTTTGATGCCCGGTACCAAAAAAAAAAAAAGTGTGGTTAGGTAAGTACAAATTCAGTCACACTATGGAAAACCCATGCAAAGTTTGCTTCAAGGGGATTTTCGATTCAACATGTGTTTATTGAGATCTATTAGGTGCCCAGGGAGAATACAGACATGAATGAGTTGCACTCCCTAGCCTAAGAAGGCTTATTACACCTGGCTGAGCCTCAAATGACTAACAAAAATGTGAAGCAGTCTGAAATAGTGGTGCTAGCTAGTGGTGTAGACACACAGTTTGGAGCTGTTAAATCTGCTGTGGGAATCTGGGAAGGTGTCAAGGATGAACTGGCAGTTGAACTCACCTTTAAAGAGGGGGAGGATTTGGCTAACTAGAAAGTACACAAAATAAAAAGATTAAAATGGGTATGGTGGCCCATGCCTGTAATCCCGGCTACTTAAGTGGCTGAAGCAAGAAGATTGCAAATTCAAGCCCAGTCTGGGCAATTTAACAAGACCCTATTTCAAAATAAAATTTAAAAAGGGCTGCAGATGTAGCTCAGTGATAGATTGTATCCCAGTGTGCACAAGATTCAGTACTCTGCCCTGAAATATATATTCCATCTGCTATTTGTACAACATTAAAAGAATAGGAAAGAAAGGAGGTGCACATGGGGAGAAAGGGCTTTTTTTTTATTGTGTGCATGTGTATGTGCAAACACATATTAAACACATAACATTTTTTTTTTTTTGGTACCAGGGATTGAACTCAGGACCTTGTGCTTTCGAGGCAGGTGCGGTACCACTGAGCTAAATCCCTGGCCCTAAACGCATAAGATTTTGAAGGGTACTTTTAAAACTATTTCACAACCTTTGGCAGGGGAAGAGGAACAATTTTAAACTTTCCCTGCTTTAACAAGTTCTTGATGGGGCTGTACATGCTCTTTTTTTTTTTTTTTTTTTGTACCAGGGATCGAACTTGGGTCTTTGCACTTGTGAGTCAGGCGGTGGAACCACTGAGCTAAATCCCTGGCCCTGCTTTTTTTTTTTATTAATAAATTTTATTTTATCCCATTCCCCCCCTCAAGTCCCCTCCCCTCCCTATGTACAAAAGCTTTGTTTCCATTTTTTCCTTCTATTCTCTTGTTTTTCTTGTCCCTTCCTTCCTTTCTCCCTCCCTCTTCCCTTGTTCCCCTTCCCTTTTGAACATTTTCTTCCCATTTCCCAACATCCATTATACACCTTAGTCGAAAGGGCATTCTTTTGACAGGTGTTTATTGAATACTTCCTATGTGCCAGTATGTAGGCCAGGCAAGGGAATTTAGAAATGGATATATGATGTCAAGCCCTCGAGGTCTCACAGTTTTCTGAAGAAGATAGACAAGTAGTTAAAGTACAACATGGGAAGTTCTGCACCAAGGTAAACACATGGAAAACTTGTTCCCTTGCATTTAAAGAACTTACAGATGTGGCAGGCAGCACTGATTGATTATGGCACTGTTTGCCACCAAGTCCATTCCTTGGTGAAGGAGAGCCCTAAGTGGGTGCGTTTGGTATCTTCCCCACTCCAGCCAGTGCATCTGAGTAACACACACACTCATGGACAGGCACACATAGATACAGAAGGCAATTCAGATCCTCTGAGAAATGGGGATTAGGAAATCCCAAGAAAGCAACTGTGTGAATGTTTGAAACACAAGGCATGTTGGAGGAGTTAGGAGAAAGCAAAAATTGTGGATAGGGAGATTTGTAGACCAGCAGAGAGAGACAGTTAGAATTGATAGTGAGTAAGGCTCATGGAGGGGAGCAAAAATATGTGAGAAAGAGGCCAGTCAGGTCATGAAAAATACAGAGAAAGGATCTGGCCACTAAGTACAGTAAAGCCTTAGATCTCTTGGAGAGTTCCTCTTCCCATTTCCATTCGCACAGATAGCAAAATTTCTTTTTTCTCAAGATGTCAGTCACTAAGTCCTCTTACCAAAAGGATTTACCTTACTTAAAGCACCAAGTTAGGACTCTGGAAAGGACTCATCACCTGGGCAGGTTTGGGTTACGAGAGAGGCGTTCTTCACTTTGTTCAGTGAGCTTGTCAGGCATGACTGTGCATGACTTATACTTTAATGTCACAGGTATTTTTCTTCATTTCTTCATTCTGATTGGCCTTCATTTAGCAAGAGGCATGCATGAGAATTGCTAGATGCTTTCTTTTCTTTTTTTTTGGTACCGGAGATCGAACTCGGGTCCTTGTACTTGGGCAGCAGGCAGCAAAACCACTGAGCTAAATTCCCGGCCCTCTTTGTTTTTGAGAGGGGGGTACCGGGGATCGAACTTGGGACCTTGCACTTTTGAGGCAGGCACCTGAACCACTGAGCTAAATCCCTGGCCCTCTTTCTTTTTTTTTTTTTTGGTACTGGAGATCGAACTCGGGACCTTGCGCTTTCGAGGCAGGCAACGGAACCACTGAGCTAAATCCCCAGCCCTGCTAGATGCTTTCTACTTCCATTATGTACAGGCATAGCACCTGTTGCTCTGGCCCAGTTGTATGTGTTGACACCATCTCCTTTCAAGGCTTGAGTTCCTGGGTGGGAGGAGTCAGGTCTTGCATGTGCTGTGTCACCCAAATCTGGCCAGACTTGGAATAGTAACTCTGTTTGCTGAATGCAGATGTGTGAGTGTCCAATTATATAAATCCTGTTTTTTAATACTACAATTTGATAGAATGGCTAAGAATTGTTTTTTAAACGTACATATACCCTTCTTCCTTCAATAGCACTGCCCTTATTTTAAAAAACATTTTCTTGCCTATGACACTAAGTAAATCTCAAAATAGTTGATAACCAGCCTCATACTAGGCTGAGGAACCTCTCTGGCCAACGCTGTGGGGCAGCCAGCCAGCCATCTCTCCAGCCTTCAAAAGTCATCTGGTACCAGGGCTGCCTCAGGCCCACTACTAGTTCAGTGTCTGCTCAGAAAGTCTTGAAAACTCGAGGAATCTGGGTTCTTCAGAGCCATGGTGCCTGGTCCATTTCCTTCTGCACAGACCTAGGAGGTGATCAGCCAGCCATTCTGAACTTCCAGAAGCATCTTTTGTCTGCTAGGCCTAGGCAGATGTGGGATATGCAATATGATCAAAATATATGGTAAATGTTCAGGTTTTTTAAAAGTATTACCGTAAAGACACATTGCCATTAATTCCCCTCAAAATACCCCACACACATACTTCAAATTCACTCATCCCACCATTCTTGCCACTTTCTGAAGCAGTTCTGAAAATTTTTTCTTGTGTCTTTAACTGTGCCATCATAGCTGCCCCAGTGTCCTGAATCAGTTCAAAACATTTACCTGTCATGGTCATTTTGACTTTGAGGAAGAGTCAGAAGTCTCACGCTGCCAGATCCAGTGAATAAGGTGGATGGGGACACCCCATGATGTCTTTATGAGCTTGCTTTGCTATTGGATGCCACTCAGCAGCAAGTACTCAGGTAGTTTTGATCATACCTCATCAAGACACTCACCGTAGAGGACTTTCAGAGCTGCTTTGGAAGGTGGCAAGAATGATAGGTTAATAATTGTGTTCAGAGCGGGGTAGGGGTGGTGGGGGTGGTGTTTTGATCAGTATTAATGGCAATGTGGGGGGTTTTTGGCAATGTGTTTTTAAAGTTTTTTATATTCACTGTATATTTTGATCATCCTTGTATATTCATATTTTCTCTCTCTCTGTCCTATTCTGCTTCCTGCTTGATCTTTGTCTTTAAAGTATCCCCCCCCTTTTTTTTTTGGTCTTTGTATCAATCACTTGTGTTTGGGACATATTTTCAAATGTCAGGTGACCTTTTTCATTTCTAGTTTTGACCTTTGATTTTTACATAAAAGCATAGGACATGTACAGTACAATATGTGTCTAGCTCAGTGAATTTATCACAAAGCAAACACCCATTTCACCTTTCCAGATTCTGCCTCTTCTCCAGGTCTCATGAGAAATGTCATTTTCTCCTAAAGCCACATGCTGTCCTCTCAGCTTCTCTGTGCTCCTGGCACTCATTGCTCTCTCCTTTCCTGACGCTTAGTACCCTGTTCATCTGTGCTCTCCTCAGGCTCGAGAGCTGTGCCTCCCCTGGTCACTGCTCCCTCCTCAGCACCAGCACAGAGCCTGGCACACAGTAAATACTGCTTAGAAGGTAGGGATGGAATGAAGGGAAGAGAGAGGGAAATTTATTTTTATTTTCAAAGGACTCAGTACCAGGTGAGACAAACCTCAACTACGGATGACATGATAATGACCAAGGGAGCTCGGGACATTGTGGCAGTGTGAAGAACTTTTAAATCCTTTCTGCTAAGATATGTGTGAGTGTATGTGTGTGTGTGTTTGCTGAGCTTCAACACACAAATATAGAAATGTGTTTCCTAGGACAAAATGTGCCTTGCTAAGGAGACATCTGCCATGCAGTGGCCTAGAGGAATGTGAAAGCAGCTTGAGGCTTAGGTGGGGCCATGGTCAGGGCTGGAGGATTCAGCGGGGGAATGGAAGGTAGACCTGAGGGTTCCTGACCAGCAGCCCAAATGGGGCTGCAGACCAGGTAGGCAGAGTCCCTGACCTGCCCTGGGTCCGTGACCTCCGGATGGCTTGAGTGTGATTCAGACCATCCCAGAATTGCTGCAGGTCCATCCTCTGGGCTGCTCTGCTGACTGAATCTGCAGGGATCTCTGCAGACTCAGCCAGGCTTTCAGAACATTGAGGGGCCGTTAGTGTGCTGAGAGGGAAAAAGCTTGAACTCTAGAATCAAGACCTTGACCTTTTACCTTTGAACCTGTTTCCTTATCTGTAAAATGTGATAAGTTTCATGAGCATTAAATTCAAAGAGTGATTCATAAACTGTCTTGTACACATATTAGGATTCAGACTCAGTATTTCTAAAATGCTGTAAGGGGTTAAAGGCACTTTAAAAACAAAAAGAAGTATAAACTGTTATACTGATTTATTATCCTTGGACTTCGTTTCCTGGTTGGTAAAGTACAGGGCCCAGTACCCGTTGCTTAGTTCAGGCCAGTTTCCTGTTATAATGGCAAATATTACCACCCGGCAGGGGTTGTGAATGAGGTCCCTGTCACAAAGCACATGGCCTTGTTCCTTAATTGCCAGGGTGGAATTAATTTGCTCTTCCTGTTTCTCTTGTGACAGGAAGTAGATGTCCTTGAATTTCAGTTGATTAATGGAGGCCTTGGAGCAGAGAGCTCCAGCCTCTCTTGCTTTTAATCCTTATGCAATGCAAGGCCCTAATTTGATAATTTTGCTGTTTTTTAGATGGATCACCTACTGGTTGAAAATATTGAACGGGAAACGTTTCATCTCTGCTCTCGCCTCATTAATGGGCCATACCGGCGGATGGTGAGAGCTCTGGTCTTCACATTAAAGCACAGAGCTGAAATCCGGGATCAGGTGAAGAACGGCTCACTGCCAGTCTGCACATTTCTACAGACCCAGAAAAAGTGAACTGAGGGTGGTTCCAACCCTGGGCTGGGCAGAGAAGAAAACGGGCCACTCTCTGCTTCAAAGCCTCCTTTGAGTCTGGGTGATGGCTGATGTGGCTTGCTAGGTTTTCCCGTGGTGCCATTCCTGCAGGCAGGATGCAGAGAGCCTGGGAGACAGGCCTGCGGGAGTGAGCTTCATTAGCTGTGGTGCACTGGTGCTGGCCAACAGGATACACACTGGCTGTCACTAGGAAGCGCCATACGGGTGCCATCACCCAGCACAGTGGAAGGGTGATGGATTTCATTGTGTGTATGCCAAGGACACCTCTAAACATCCCCCCTGTCAGGCAGATGAAGTTACCACTTTATTTCGCCACCCTGCAGGTAACTGAAACTCAATTACTGCTGCTGCTTCCGTGGTTCCATCCCCCTGAGTTTAGACAGCTCTGGTGCCTCTCAGAACTCCCTGTCTGTTCACTTTGCTCTACCCCAGGGGTGAGCCTGCCAGAGCCAGCCGGCCAGCCCTGCTTTCCAGAGCTCACTTATCTGAATGTTTCAGCTCTCCCTGGAAGACCTTCTATGCCCATCTCAGGAGCCCCCATGCTGAGGCTTCTAATGAGGAACTGGCCCGAAGCCTCCCACACCTCCAGCTTTATTTAAATACATAGGCTCTCAGCTTAGGGCTCTGTAGAAGATACATAATGAAATTTCTCCTGCAATGAATTACTGCAGTAGGAAAAAAATACATGCATGCACACTTTAAAATGAAATGCTTCTGTACAGGCTTGCTGGATCAATTATGTAAATGATATTTGCTTTTTAAAAAAGTAATAAACTGAAACTTGTATTCTGAAGCAAACGTGGTTTCTTCATTGAAAAGTGTTTCATGTTGAGAAAGGGTATAGTGAGTAAAATTAAGGAATGATGGATAAAAATTTGAGGGAGGTGACAAGACTCAAGGCAGGCTTTTTTGATTAGGGGAGACTAGAATATGTTGCAGTCTGAAAGAAAGAAACCAGTGGAAAGAGGATGATTTAAAAGGAAAAGAAGAGATGATTTGGAAAGCAAGGATAGAAGGAAAAGGACTAGCATTGTTGTCTGCCTTTTTTTTTGGTACCGGGGATCAAACTTGGGACCTTGTGCTTGCGAGCCAGGTGGCAGCACCACTGAGCTAAATCCCTGGCCCTTATTCTCTGCCTTTTAAGTGCTAACTTTCCATGGGTGACATACGGTGGTGCCTCAGTTTACAAACTTGATTTGTTTTATGGTTTGGGGGAAGATGGTTGCGTTTGTGTTTGTGTGGGGAAGATGGCAGTGGTCATGTTTGTCACCTGCTGCAGAGTTTGCGAATGAAAGCAAAATTTTGCTGAACACTTTTGTTCGCAAACTGAATTGTTTACAAACGGAAGCATTTGTGAACCAAGGTATTACTGTATTTACATGGAGATATAGATTTATATTCTTTTTAATTCTCTCATCTGTTAAGTAGATATTACTACTACTTAGTAATACTAAGTAGTAATACTAGAGCTAGAATGGTAATTGAGCACTTACCATGTCCCCAGCACTCTGGTAATACTTTACAAAAGGAAAATATCCAGTGAAAGATGAGAAAAATGAGGCTCAGAAAGATACAGTAACTTACTAAAGATCACAGGTAGTGAACAACATATCTAAGATTCAGTACCCAGCTTTGTTTGATTAGACAGTCATGAGCTGATTCCATCCACTCTCATTTTCAAGCATCCTTTACATACTGATGGTTGTATTCCATTTACATCTTTAGACACACGTTTCCCGAGTCTCCAGTAATGTTTCCTATGTATCGTATGGACATCTCCAGTGTGACATGCCTTTCCTCAGTTCGCAGTCTCACAATCCAGGCACTCCAGGTAGGACCCTAAGGGATCAGCCTCACCCCTATGCCTCTCCCCCTCAGCCCATCAAGTCCTGATGGTTTCACTTCTCAAATATATTTAGAATCTCCTGCCTCTTCTCCATCTCTAGTGCCACTTCAGGACTTCCTCTTCTTGCCCAGATGACTACATGGGCTCCTAACTGTTCCCTCTGTCTCTAATCTTACCCTTTTTAAGTCCACCTATCTGCTGCAAACAGAGACATCAAAACTGGAAATCCCACTATCACACTTCCATTGAACCCTATCTGTGGATCCCTATCTCCTGTAAGATGATAGGAGCTTTACTGCTGGTTCGCAAAGCTCTCTGTGATTCAGCCCCTGCCTCCTCTGTTCTCACCTCCATTCCATCCCTGCCCTCCATCTTCATCAGGCTGCTTAGAGTTCTTTACCACATCTGGTTTCCTGAAATAACTCACTGTTTGCTTGTGCTGTTTGCCCTTTCTGGAATACTACTCTGCCTAATTCTTTCCTGCTCTACCATGATCCCCCATATGCTGTTACAGACAGCATAGTTTTGCCTATGATTCTGCCTCCCCACTGGATTGTAACCTCTGTAATGGCAGAGAGCCCGTGTTGCTGGGTGTCGTGAGTGCCTACGACTGGGCTGGTGCATAGTAGTCACCAATAACTATTGGTAGAATTAGCAATCTCCAGATTCTACACCTTTTGTGGTTCCTCCTTAGGCTGTCATTCACGGAGTAGCCAAAATAGCCTTTCAAACTATAAAATAAAGTATCGCTCTTTTCTTGATGACATAACACTTTTTTTTGCGGGGGGGGGGGGGGGGCGGATACCGGGATCGAACTTGGGTCCTTGCGCTTGCACAGCAGGCGGCAAAACCACTGAGCTACATCCCCGGCTTTGCTCTTTTCTTCTTAGAACATTCCAGATGTCTTCCATTTAACTTGGTGTCAAATCCCAAGCCTTTACCATGTCCTACAAGGCCCAGTATATCTGCCCCCTGCCTGCCTCATTGGACTCATTCCCAGACACTCTTTCTTATGCCTTCACGGTCCCAGTGACTCCCTTGCAGTTTTGCACACATGCCACTCACACATCTACCTCAGGGCCTTTGTACTTACTGTTCTGATTGCAGTGTTTTCCCTAGATGTCTGCATGTTCCTGTCTTCATTTGATTCACTTCTCTCCTTCCCTTAGAACACCCTTCACTGATTGCCCTAAGTAAAATAATTCCCTTCCGAATATTCTTCAATATTTTATCATGGGTTTTTTTCCAGAGTATTTATCACCCTTTAACACATTTATTTCTTTATTTTCTCTTTCTGCCCTTCAAGAATTTAAGCTTCATGAAAGCAGAGACCTTGTTTTTTTGCTTTATTCCCTGCTGTATGTCTAGTACCTAGAACATCCTGGCACAAGCAAGATGTCTTAGTTACTTTTCTTGTTGCTGAGACAAAATACCTGACACCCAAAGTTAGAGGAGGAAAGGTTTATTTAGCTCATAGTTTGTAGAGGTTTCAGGCCATAACTGGCTGGCTCCAAGACAGAATGACCCAGCAGAGGGGCATTGCAGAGGGGAAACAGTTCATGGTGCGGCAGGCAGACCGCAGCGAACAGCAAGAAGCCAGCCTGCCTTTCCTTTTACTTCATCAGGCTGTAAGCCTATTGATGGGTGCCACTCACATCCAGAGTGGGGCGTCCATTATCCACACCCTCAATTGCAACATCACACCTTTAATCCACATTCATACACCCTAACCCAACCCCCTTCAAAATTCCCCACCTATGACTGTGTGAGGCTGGGGGGACATCTAGATACAAAGCCCTCACACTGGGTCTCCATAACTATTTATTGCCTAGTTGAATGACTGGGTGTGGGCCTACAGGAGCAATGTGTAACCCAGTCAGGGAATGCTTCCTGGAGCAGGTGATGCCTGTGTCCCATTTTAAAGGGCAGAAGTTGGTAACTGGGTAGTTGAGGCGATGACCTGCTGGGAAACCAGAGTGTGGAAGGATCCAGAAGTGGAGATAACTGGAAGGGAGAGGAGTGGGAGGACACAAGCAGGAGAGTGGCTGGAGCGGAAGGCAAGGACTGGGTGCAGATCCGAAGGGGCCAAGCATCAGGTGAACACCTCTGGACTGGTTCTGGGCAGGAGCTGCTCAGTGTAGTGATGACAGGTAGAGAAGAGAAGCTGGGCTGGGGAGAGAAAGTGGAAGTCAGAAGCCTCATTTATAAACAACCAAAGGGTTCTGCTAACTTCGAACCCACAGTAAGTTGAAAACAAATTACTTTCTGGCTGAAAGGCTTCGGTGGTGATAGTTGGAAAGCAGAATGATTGCAGAGATGTGCTGTGGAGGTTTAGAAAGCAGGCTGTGTTATTTGTGGCTGTTTTCCCCTTGATGCGTGTGCAGAATTTCCATGAACACTAATGGAGCTATTCTGAGCACTTGCCGAAGAGAAAGAGGCTTGCAGACATCTATCCATGCTTGCCCACCCACCACGAAGTGCTTGTGAGCTGTAGCCTCTTAAAACAAAAGGGCTGCTCCTGGAATGGGGTGAGCAAAGTCCCTGGCACCGCTGAGTTACCTGAAAGTAGAGGCATGTGCGTGTCTTCTAAGTGTGTTCAGTTCTTAGAGGAAACCTGGAAACACAAAACCCTTAGACTCTGCTCCAACAACTTACTGATCCTTTTCTTCTGGTAGTTAAATTGGAAGTCCTTGTCCTTTGAGTAGGAACTGAGTCTTTATTTTCATTCATTCACTCAACAAACAAATGTTGCCCATCTTCTGCACCCCAAGGACTGGACTGGCACTGGGATAACAGCAATAAATGAGATATAATTTCTACACTGAGGGGCTCTTATTCTGGTGAGAAGACAGACACAGATAACTGATTACAGTAGAGCATGTTGGATGTTTACTGTAGAGATTTAAGTATTAAGAAAATAGGAAAGGAGTACTTAACTCTATGCAGAGGAAGAAAGTCTTCACAAGAGAGTTCATCTCTGAACCAAGGCTGGAAGGACAGGTAGAC